>NC_073252.2:21802651-22105681 GCF_029289425.2 Pan paniscus | reverse complement strand
GAAAATGTTAATTGAATTAACAAATGATCATGGAAACACTGATTTCTATAAATGAAAAAGGACTTAAAAATAATATAGTCAGTTTCTCTAATAAGTAGGAAGAAACAAGCTCAGAAAATATTATATGACTTATTCAAAGGTCAATCAGCCACTGATAAACCCAGATGAAAACTTAGTTCTCCTGGGTCTTTCATTTCCCAGACCCGTGTTTTGCCTACAATGTCCCACTGCTTTGAAAGTGATTGACAGTAAAATATTAGAGCCCTATATTTTAAAGTGACTTCATAATCATTTTAGTTTTTTCTTAAAACTTTCCAAATGCTGCCTTATGTTACTGAACTCCCCACTACAACCCTATGAGTCTGGCAGGAAGCTGAACAGTTTTACAAATTAGGCAATCAAGACTCAGGATTTAAGTGACTTGGACTGAACTGGCTCAATTTCTTCAAATATAGAGAGTACAAAGAAACCTGGTCAATCTTACTACTGTCCTTGAAATAATTTTTTTTCCTAATTCAGCAAGGCAAAACTGTTAGCAAAAGTGTTCTTCAACAAGGGATTTGTGATTTTATGTTAAAAAGCTTTCTCTAAGGTACTTATCACTTAAGTAACAATGACCTGATTCATTTTTGTTTTTGTGGGGAATTGTAACAGTAAGGAAATCATGGTTCTTCACTGTTTTAGTGAGATAGGTGAATTTTGGAATTGTGTACCAACTGAGGTAAGGCAAAGGTCTACAGTAAAACTGTTAGAATTCTACTTAAAAATATGAATAGAGAATGCAGAAAATAAGTAAATAAAAATAAATCTACAGACCAGTTGCATGCAGAGTAAGTTTGAATGTGTCATGTATGATGCTGAGTTACTGATGTGACTCTGAGCACATGTGACTCTGTGGGCTCACCCCACAGGACTTGGTATTCTCTGCTGGGTTCACACTATCTCTAATTAGGGAACATTTAAGCTTATGTTTACTGTGTTAGAGAACATCGACTTAAATCTACCCTATTAACAAATAGAGTTTCTCAGGTTGTTTTGTTGCTTTGCTCTGCCGAAGTTCAATTTAGACCATTTCTAATTAAATTAAACGTGAATGAGAGAAGACTGTTAGAAGAGGTAAACATTCTCAGTTCTTCCAGAATCCTTCCTAAAAAGTAGCTGAACCATCCTTTCCCTGGGGTTTAGCAGAGATTGTGAGTTGCCTCATGGAAGGCAGGGGCCATGCTTTATTGACAATATTTATTTCCAGAACCTCAATGAGGACAAAGCTTATAAAAAGCATTCAGTACACACTGGCTGAATAAACCAATGAGCTGCAGTCTGGAAGCCTTCCCGGGACAGACTCTCTGGACTTTAGTAAAATGGAGAGCTTCCTTGGAGGTCCCCACACACTTATCTTGACAGTGACCTTATTGGTTTGTAATGAATTGTTGATGTTTCTTTCCCACTAGAAAATTATCTCCCAGAAGTTATTTTTTGTCAGCTGTGAATCTCTATAATCTGTGAACACACACACACACACACACACACACACACATTAATTGAATTGTAGAGGTTTTTTATGTCTAGACTTCTTATACTAAGAGGGTACCATAGACAGCATATAGGCATGAAACGATTAACTCAAAAGCAAAAATTTTATTAAGACAGAGCTGAGACGAGGGTTCCAGTATCTTGAGAGTCTCCCCTGGCCAGTGTTTCTTGTCTCCTTCACCTATGCACCCATCTGACAATTTAAAAAACTAAAGCTTAGAGATTCATGTTGGCAATTTTTTATTATTAGTGTACGTGGTGTATATAGCTTTTCTGCAATTTGGTTGGAGAAATGTTTTGCTAGCTTCCCAGAAACTAGCAGCCTTCACCAAAGTGGGGGCTGTCTTAAGGTGTGCCCCCTTACCTTGGGATAAAGCTGTGGGCTATGGAATCACACAAGCCCGTGTTTGTATTTTTTTCATTTTAATTTTTAAACACTTGCATAAAATTAAGGGGTAAAGTGCAGTTTGGCTTCATGGATCTATTGCTTTAGGGGAAGTCTGGGCTTTTAGAGTGACCATCACTTGAATAATGTACATTGTACCCATTAAGTAATTTCTCATCCCTCAACCCCTCCCAACCTCCCACCCTTCTGAGTCTCTAGTGTGATTGTTCCACACTCTACATCCACATTATTTAGCTCTCCCTTATTTAGCTCCCCCGTATACATTATTTAGCTCCCGCTTATAAATGAGAACATGCAGTGTTGGATTTTCAGAAAGCCTTTCTGAGCCTTGGTTTTCTCATCTGTGTAAGTGGGATTTGAATGCCTTCCTGAGGGACTCTCAACCCTAGCTTAACCCCTCTCCTCTCCTGCCTCCCTGCACTAATGCCTGTGGCTCTCTTCTGTCTGCTAGGGTGGGATCAAAAGTTAAAAATATCAGCATATTTCAACCTTATTTCAGTTTTCTTGACATTGTTTTTGAAACTTGAGTGTTACTCCTCCCTTTACCACAGCTAGGTTATCGTGTTCTTTCACAGTGCTTTTAGTGTTTTTTTTCCTGTGTCATTATGTTCTGTGTTAGTCTGCCCCGCAAGACTCTAAGCTTTATGATGATTAGAGACTTTGTCTGCTTTATTTATGCATGCCTAACAATCAGTTTTGAATCTTGCACAAATGTTGAGTGCACGGTTAATGAGGGAATATGTAGTGTTTGGGTTAAAAGGCATGAGCTCCACAGCAAGCCTGAGCGTGGAGTCAGTGAGCTGAGGTGAATGGGACCATCTCCAGTTTCAAGATGATCTTATCGGGCTCAAACTGATGTAAAAAATCTTATTTTGTACTACAATAAAAGTTTAAAACTGAAAAAAAATCATGTAATTGAAATTAAATGAGCTTTTTTTGTTTTCTGTGGTTCATAACAAAATACTTGAAACTGGGCAGTTTATAAAGAAAAGGAATTTATTTCTTACAGTTATGGAGGTTGAAAAGTCCAAGGTTGAAGGGACTTCTTGCTGGTAGGGACTCTCTGTAGAGTCCCGAGGTGACACAGGGCATCACACGGTGAGGGGCTGAGCATGTTAGCTTAGTTCTCTCTTCCTCTTCTTATGAAGCCACTGGTCCCATGCCATTAAAACCCATTAAACCATTAACCCAGGAATTAAGTTTCAACATGAGTTTTGGAGGCGACAAATATTCAAATCATAGCATTGATTTGAATATTTGTAGGGCTCTACAACAAGGCCACTGTGTCACCCAGGTTAGTAACCAATAAAACATACATTTTTCATTAGTGTCTCTCAGTTGCTGAAGTATGAGGACCCTGACTAATAGCTTTCATCTGTATTATTGGTGGTCGGGATGATATTATTTTATATGTCCTAAACAGCACCAAATATAAAGATCTCTATAATGTCCTTAAATTTTTTTTTTAATTTAGCCTTTAAAGTTATTTGAGGTTTTGTAGATTTTGCTGTTTATCTCACAAAATAACTCTGTTTCAGTTACTCTGTCTTGGACTTACTGTTTTCACCGGTTGAAATGTGTTGTAGGAATACTGGATGGAATTCAGCATATGTAAGCTCTAGGCCCATTTTTCTTTTTTAGCAAATAAGCTTTGCCATTATAGTTACATTTACATTGCTTATGCCCTGAAGGCCTAAGTCTTATTTGTGTAGTGAATAGGAACACACACACACACAGACACACAGACACACACACATTTATCAAAATTTGATAATATATAATTAATTTAGTATTATCAACTTGGGAATTACTGAATTCTTTTGCTGTGCATAAAGATTATTGAAGAGCAGCATCTACTCCATTAGAATTTTCACATCTAGTATTCTTTCTTTATATTGTTAAAATAATTTTAATAATGATCTAAATTGGATATAAATTCAGGTAATTATTGCCATCATTTTGTATAAGTACTGTCGTATCTGGTACTAGTTGTCTCTGACAGCAAAATAAAACATGATGATCAATATTTTGGATTGATTTTTTTCTGCTGGGACGGTGTGAGCATACACTGATTAGAGCTGATTTTTGCTGCTGATCAGTCTCTATGAGGCAAAATTTCAATAATTGTTTTGTTTTTAGGTGACTTTCTTCTCTGATGTCCAGACTGATTTGCAGATTGCAAAGATCAACTCTTATAATAGAAAGAGATGCCATTAGATTAGAATAAAAGCCACTTATCACAGGAATTACGTGCTAACACAGTGGTTCACCTTAATGTTCTCTCTTTATAATGCCCCCTTTCAAGATGTGCATAATTGATATTGCCATAAGCACTCTCCTATTCTTTTTGCACAGCTAAAAGAATAGAGTGGATTAGAATACAGAGTAAAGTCTCAGGATTGCACAACAGAATTAATCCTGTTCTATGTCATAAAATATTGCATTCATTAGAAATGAATATTTTCATTGCAAATGAACTGAGACCGGCAGGTAGACGGAGTGATTCCTTTTATTTTGTTTCTCTTAGAAGGAATGATTCCAACAGCTGGTAAAAATACAACTAAGGTTTGGCATGTGCCAATCACCTATTTCACAATGTATTTTTTAGAGGAAAACACACACACACACACACACACACACACACACACACATATATGTATATCACAAAGTAACCCTTTTCTCTTGTGGCAGTATCTCCTTAGGTCCCATTCATTTTTATAACCCACATGTATTCTTAGCACCCTGTGATACTTGCTACCAGAGTGAACATATTTTCCCAGCCACAACCTGACTGCATGTTCTGGATTATACTCATATTCTCCAGAAATAATTTAAGGATTGAGTTCAATAATTGTGCTCCCGAGGTGGGTGCCATCTGAAATCTAACGCATAATGTTTACCTGCGGTGATGATCAAGAACCTCTCTTGAGAGAATTAGGCCCTTAGGGATATTTTAGAGCAACGTTTAGATTTTTTAAATAACAAAAATCATGATCAAGAACCTCTGTTGAAAGAATTAGGCCTTTATGGATATTTTGGAGCAATGTTTAGATTTTTTAAATAACAAAAATGCTAATGAGAATGATGATGGATTCTGCTTGTTGAGTGCTTTTTGTCTTCATAAATTTCCATGAGAAAGGTGTTAATGTGTCCATTTTATGAATTAGTCATCTGACACTCAGAACACCTAAATAACTTGCTGGAGGTCACACAGCTGGGTGAGCGACGGAGCCAGAATTTGACCTCAGCACTGCCTGATTATGAAGCTGTGTGTTCTGTCTGCTTTCAGCTGCTGCCTCTTATTTCCAGTTCCAAGGTCAGTCTAAAACAGTCCTCCCAAACACCCACATATGTTGAATCCTTGTGCTGAAGGCAGGTGGTGCCATGGGCTTTTCAGGGTGAGTGGTTTATTTTTCAAGAAGCACAGAGAATTAATTCATTAAGTGGAACTTGAGAGGCTACTCAAATATCTGAGCTGCTGAGAAGTTCAGCCTTTTTAATTATCTTGAGTGAGACTTCCCACAATGTTAAACCTTCAGAATGGTGCCAGACTCAGAAGCTCCTCTGCAGTGATTCTGAATTGACAGAATACAGTCAAATAGCCAAGATGAAGTCAAGATCTGAACATTCCAACCAGCGTGTTGCAATGGTTCTGCCACACAGGAAAAAGGAAAGGTTGGCTTTTGTTGCTAGTGAAGGGATAATGACCAATTAAAAAAATAAAACTGAGCAAAGAGAGACAAAGAAGGAAATGAGACAGGGAGAGAGAGAACGTAGAGATGAGCATAAAAATTGCAGAGAAAGTGAGTAAATGTAGTGTCAGAAAAGATAAAAAAAGGTGAAATATTTTGTGTAAGGGATGACAACAGGGTGTCAAGTGACAGCTATTCTAAGAGCACAAAAGAAACCTGAGACTAAAGAAAGAAATCATTTTTGTGATTAAGAGAAGGATTAGGAAACAAAAAAACAATTATTACAGATAATATTGCCAAGTATTTTCGTTACACATATGAAGTACTTCTGCGTGTGATATTTCATTTAATCCCTTCACAATATTCCTGTGTAATTGGTTAAGTGGATATTTCAGACTTTATTTTAGAAATATAGAAACTTAGTGCTTGATTTGTCTAGTTTCTAAAATAAGTGGTAGAGTTGAAACAAGAAAATGTGTGTTTTTTTTTTCACTATGTGCTGCTAGACATCATTGTGTGATGTTAAAAGTACATCTGCCATAACATGGCTTTACCAGGTATGCTTGGGGGCATTTAATTACTGGGCTAGTCTGGTCTTCGTTTGAAATACCCCTAGGGGATAGCGACATGTAAAAAATACAGCACTGAGTGTATTTCAACTATTGCATTTTACTAACCTGAGATTGTCAGGGTGCTTTTATTATAAAATGGAGATCAAGTATGGAAAAAACGTATTACTTCTGTTACTACCGCTTTGGTGGTTATAGAAGGTGATGAACTGAAACATCAGGACCTGTGGATTTTGCAATAGAGACAAGGCCAAACTGGCTCACCTGCAGAATAAACAAAGGGTAATGTCTATAAAGAGAATTGTGAATAACGGTGCTTATCTGTTGTTCCTGTCTACCCAGGATCTCTTTTCTCATCTTCTTGGTTGTGAATACATTAGGTGGGGTTGACTCATCTCCCCTTCTCTATCCAACATAGATTGGCATATGCTTTGCACTGGGCCAGTGTTCTCCTTGGCTACTTTCTGCCAGAGTACATGGAAAAAACAGGTATTACTCAGTTGTATATGGGTCTGGGGTTGCCACTTACCATTTTATCCATGTCATGGTGGGAGCCTGATGGAAAACCCAGGACAGCTGGAGCCCTTGGCCCCACTGATTGAGCCTCCAGAAAATAGGATCACCTGAATCCTTGGACTTGCCATTTGGGGTAACAAATAAATCCTCAAGCTAGTATAAGTTGAGATTTGCTCACTGTAAATCAGTCAAATACAAATGCAGGGAGCTGGTGCATCATAATAATAACCAACACTTATTGAATGTATGCTATGCTAGTAAGCATTCTTTAATCACTTCATTCTCGCAGCAATCCTATGACATGCATGTCATTACTGTCTCCATTTCACAGGAAGAAACAGAGACAGACTTGTTAGATGACTTGTTAAAGATCAGAGATAGGAAGAAGCAGAGCTGGGATTTGAACTCAGGAAGTCTAGCTGTACTCTGTGAACTCTAGTCCTTCTCTATCTCTCTTTGTGTATATCCCCTTGACATATATGTGTAAATGCCTTTATCTTTCTATATGTGTATCTATATCTGTCTGTATGTTATCTCTCTGAAATATGCAAATTATTGGCAAGAATTGAATTTATGTTACAAATTAGAACATTAATGTTGGTTCTGTGCATGGAAATTAGTATCTCAAATTTCATCCCAGTGTCATGGACAAGAATAGAAATTACTATTAGAGCTTAAAAAGAAACTATAGATCTATGAGTGTTTTGAAAAGAGCACAATAGGAAAATTAAAATAATTAAGTATAATATTGAAGCATCCATATTATATGACATTAAGTCTCAGTAAGAGACTGAGTTAGCTGATCAAATCTTTTAGCAGGAAAAACAAAACAAAACAAACAAAAAAACAGAGGCAATCACGTATAAGCACTAGGGCATATTTAATATGACTGTTATTGAGGAGAAGACTGCAGTAGGGAAGAATCTTTGAACAGATACTTACTAAAAACTAAAATATTTTGTGAGTCAGAACATTTAGCCAATCCAGCTACTAAGACATTTCAAAGTCAGATGAGTTATCACAAAGCTAGAAGACAAAAAACACTGTACTGGGGAAGCTGTCTAATTTAGTTAATCCAGTTAACTAACTTAGGCAGTTAGTGAGTCCGGTGCCAAGCTACATGTCGAATTGAAAGGGTTAAGTTTTTCACCCTGCATCACGGATATAAGGTGCTCTGAAAAGTAAATTTTATTACTAAGAAGTGTCAAGCTCCTATGTAACTTCCTTTTGCAAGAAAAAAAGCAAGAAAAGTAGGTAAACACTTAAAAAAATCTGCTCTTATGCTTTTGGAAAAAAGAATTTTCCAAGAATCACGGTTATGATTTAGGACAGAGGTAAGCAAATGGGCCAAATCTGGCCCACCACCTGTTCTTGTAAGGCCTGTATACTTGGAACGATTTTTATGTTTATAAATGGTTGATAAAAGTTACAAGAAGAATAATATTGTTACTTGTGAAAATTATATGAAATTTAAATTTTAATGTCCATACATAAGTTTTATTGGAATATAGCCACACTAATTTCCATATTGCCTATGACTGCTTTTGTGCTATGCCAGCAGAGTTGAGTAATTGTGATAAAGATTGTATAACCTGCAAAGCCTAAAACATGTACTGGTCCTTTACAGAAGCAATTTGCCAACCCTCTATTTGGATAATAGAGCAATGGTATTGGGAGGTACTTGAAATGTTGTAAGGAAGCAGAGTTAGTGCCTAGAAACAAACAAAGTGACAAATAAATAAGTATATGTGGGTAGGTTTTAAACATCCTTCCTATTGTCTTGATATTGCTTCCTGAATTAAAACCGTAAACCAAAATTGCATCCAAATATGCAGTGCAGTTTTAGAACCTCTTTTTTTGTGACAAGTTTACACAACCTTCTTTGGGAGGTGATGTAGTGGGTTATCAGTTTCAGCATAACATAGAACACATGTATTTAATAATAGAATGACTTCATGAACACTGTGTCCTGTTGAAATATGTGGTTTTATAAAGATAAAGCAGGGACATATTTGGGTTTTGGAATGAGGTTTTCTTAAAATACCCATGTAAATTCTGAAAACGTAGCCATTCTTGGACTTCATTCACCTCATCAGTGGACTTGGAAAAGGAAGCAGGATTCAAAAAATGAAGGTCAGCTAGCAGGAAGATTATGATCCCCATTCACCATTGTACTGCAATCTAGAAATTGCAGTTCTGGTGTGGACATAGGAGAGGCAAAGAAAAGAGTACTAAAAAAGGGCCAAGTAATTCCATATTTTGGAGTTGACTGTCAGATTGTTGTGCTTATGCTGTTTGTCTGTTTATAATTACCAACCAGCTTTTTTTCTTATCTCTACATTTATAAATTCTACCCATGTATTATATTTATTTAAAAACATTTGAAGCATATAACATATACAAAATGTATATCTCACTGTGCAGGCTGAAGAATGATAATCAATTTTTCCATGTACCCATCTTTAATCTCTCAAACACTGTTTCCTCTGTGTTCTTAGGAAATACTTTTTCTATTTTCTATTCTAATTGCTTGTGTATATGTGTCCTAAATTCTTCTGAAATACTGTGAGTTTCTTCAATGCATGATTCTTGACTCATTCATGTTTGGTTCCCATTACCTTCAACATGATGTAAATAAATATGTGTAGAGTGAGTGAGTGAATGCATTTCAAGCTCTCTGTGGTGAGAACTCATTTATTATCTGACTATGCCTTTCAGTTACTATGCTTAGGGGCAATTAGCAAATGTTGGAATTGAATGCATTGAAAGGTCCTGTTAGTCTGTCTAGGCACCTCTTGAATGTTTGTGCACAGGCACTGTGCTGTGTTATGTGTTGTTCATTCATTTTCATGAAAGTAATAAAATGTAAAACTTATTGAGGAGTTTGAGACTACCCTGTCTGTTCACTGAAGACCTCATATTGTCATATTACTTGCAATTGTAATTGTCATATTATTTATTTCTCTTTCCAGCTATTTCTGGTAGTCATGTCAAGTTGAGTTTATATGCTAGGTTTGATGAAGAGGCAGCATGGAGTGTGATTGGAAAAATGGAGTGTGATCTAATGGAAATAAACTGGGGAGAACTTAGCAGGGCCAGTTGGTTCAGATTCTCCTCTGTATCCTGTTTCTTCAGAGATAGGATTTTGCTTTCTTCTGGGAATATGGAAGCCACTCTAGAATGAGGGTCTTATGACCCGCTTCAAGGGAAGGTCAGAAAAATCCTTCCTGGATTTTAGGACCAAATTTGAGGGGAAGGTGAGAATGACCTTCCTGCTTCTGCTGTAGTCTCCAATGTCAAGGTGCCATATTTTTGGGCTAACATGTCTTAAACCCCATCAAACTGTATTATCTAATCCTTGGTTTCCTCATCTGCAAAATGGAAATGAAAATATCAGTTATATAATGCTAATGGAAAGATTAATCAAGATATAAGATCCTTGACAAAGTTCCAGTAATATAAAAGGTGTTCGAGAAGTGGAAGCTATTATTAGTAGCTGAGTTTTATTTTTTACATTCTCCCAATAAATAACAATAGCTTTTAACAAGTTAACTTAGTTTTCAAAAGATGCTAATTTACAGGATGAATCACATATTTTGCTCAAATTTGGGGCTTTTACCCTTCTTTAAGAGGATTTGAGTAACATCTACTTTAAAATAATATAAAGAAAAACATTTATTTTCTGATAATAAAGTTTTAATTCTGAAATGTGGGTATGAAACACTAATTTTTACTGAGCACTTATTATTTGCCATATACTGTTCTAAGTACTCTACAAGGAATTAACTCTAAATCCTCACAACATCCCAGTGAGGTTGGTAGAATGGCTATCTTTACAGATGAGGAGATTAAGGTACAGTAAGGAATAGAAATGGCAGAGTCTAGAGGAAAATTCAAGCTGTTTTACTCTTAGCCCTACATTAATAATCGTTGTAATAATGTTACCTTAATATGAAAGAAAGTAATATTTGAAGTAAGAACTATCAGAGACAATTTAGAAGACTATTACTTCTTAAAAATCTATATTAGGTGAAAATATGTGCCAGATTGAAATGGCAACATGCAATATTTAGAAAAAGCAAAAGTATCTCCATAGAGCTCTAAAAAATTAGTGTTAAAATATTTGTACATAAAATGCATAAAAGTATTTGTACATAAAATACAGCCTTTGTACATAAAATCTAGTGTCAAAGTACTTGTACATAAAAAGCATTTGTACATCATTGCGTACTGTTACCTTAATATAAGAGAGTAATATTTGAAGTAATGACATATTCAGAGATAAATATTACTTGTTAGGAATCTGTATTAGGTGAAAAAATGTGCCAATTTGAAATGGCAACATAGACTGTTTAAAAAAAGCAAAAGCATCTCATTGGAGCTCTAAAAATCTAGTGTAAAACTATTTGTATATAAAATGTATGTCAAATTAGTAATAAGGTATGAGGAGCCTCTTGTCAGAGACATATATGGTAGGCATTTAAAAAATCTTACTGAACTCTGAATCAACTTTCTGCATATTATGGTTATTACTTTGAAAAATTTAAAGACATGAATAATTATTTTGGGGCATGAATTAGCAAATAATATATTTTATTGATGAATAATTAATCCCAGCAAATGTTCAAAGCATTTTACTTTTTCAGCACTTACAGGTTCTGCCAAGGTATGTCGTTTCTTGTGATTGTCATCAATTTCTGAGAGAGGGGTTCCTAAAAAGGAAGAGCGTTTCCAGTGGTCTTCAGCATAGACTTTGCTGCTGAAGGACGCCACCTTTAATCTGCTGCTGCACAAAAGAAGCAACTTTGTTTGAGAGCCTGAAGTTATAACTTGTTTTCAGATAATCTTAAGTGCACTGACTCTTAAGAAATGATTGTTTTAAAGGAACCGCCATAATATTTTATAAACAACTAATCCTTACTTGTTGTTTATTTCAGAGCTAATTTTTAAAAAATATCATTTAGGATTTTTGACACCCTGTGTCTCCAATCACTTTAAGAATCCTTCAGAAAATTTCAAAACAACCAATAGATTTTGACCTGTAGATTTCATATGGTTCAATGATTTGCTTGGAATTCTTTTAGGAGAACAGGGATATGTTCCATGAAATTGGACAGTCATCTTAAAATCTTTAAAGGGTAGCCAGATGCCAGCGATCACTTATGCAGAAATAAAATTTATAGGCAGAAGTTCCTGGATGCATATGAAGAGGAAAAGAGACATTGGGAGAAAGAATAAGGTTGGAAGTCACATTCTTTTTCAACACAAGGATGAACATTCTCATGATAAATTCTTATAAAATTGTAATGGGTTGGTCAAATCAACGAATAGCTTCCTGCTAACAAGTGTTTAAAAAGAGACCAGGTAACCATCTGTTAGGTATAATATGGAAAGAATTCCTTTTGGGATGCTGAGTTTGGATTAAATGATCTGTATGGACCTTTTCAAATGCAATGACCTGAGAAAGTAAAATGGTAGAATGTTTTGATGTTAAGAATGTTGGTGATCTCTGCCTTAGTTCATAAGCATTATGAGAATTATAAGAAAGAACATGCCTCAGAGTTCTTCCTAAAAGTTTTCAAGGATAGCTTCAGCAGGAAAAAATAATTTCATAGTTATTTTAAAAATAAATTTTATGAAACAAATATTAGGAAGACATATAAAAAGCAATTTATAATGGTTTGTTTCACATACTCAGTAGCAACAATTAATTTCAAAGCAGATGGAGCTCTGTTAGGAAAATATCCCCATGATATAAGTTAGTTTAATTTGGTTGTCAGCAATAGAAACTGGTGGTGCATGACATAAGCAATAAAGAAATTTATTGATGAGACACGATAGCTCACAGCACTGAAGAAAATTCTGAGACATTGACTTTCAAGGAAACCAGAGCCTTTATGCAGGTCTGGCTATAACAAATTAATACATAGTGTCTTCAAGATGCCATTAAGGTGATGAATTCTGGGCATGTTATGTGCTTGTTTCAGTCTGTTCAAGACTAAAATTTTAGTGAAAAGGTATTAAGAGAATATAGTTTCAAAGCCTTGCTCATTTCTTGGCTTGGGAAAGAAAAACTCTTTAACAACCCCACCAACATATTATTCAAGGGGCGTGGATAGCTTCTCAAAGCAAAATTGGGGTGCCATTATTGGAAAAAGAGGGATGTAAGTTGGTCAGAAGAAAACACAGATGTGCACCATCTTGAGCCATTTGGTTTGAAACATGAATTTTCAACCCCTCTTAGCTTCTTTCAACATTGCCTCTTCCTCAAAATGCATATTTAGCAAGAGCAGGGCACAACAGAAGAGAAACAGCTGTTCTGCACATAAAATAAAAGGCATTTGTAAATTCAGAGAGCAACTTGTGCAACGTCGTCTACGGTGGAAGACTACAGACTGCAGAGGAGACTCACTAGTGTGGTAGAATGTATAGGTTCTATGGAGACCCATCACCGGAATGACATTCTTCTTGCTGGGGCTGGTTGGTGGAGTTTCAGCACAGTTGTATTTAATATCTTATTTCAAGTTGTTTTCTGTGCTTGCCATGCCCTAACCCCTCTCCATTATCCCAAATGTGCCCTACACATCTGCTGTGCATAATGAACTTACCTCCACGGTGCTTTGTAATGGTAAAGAACCAATGTGTATTGAGGAATTGTCAAACAGAAGCTTCTACAAAAGCCATGGAGTATTTTCGATAAGGAAGCTCTTGATTAGGAAACTACCAACTATCCTGGAATTCATGAGAGTGGCAAGATGTAGGGTGGGGAGGGAGAGTTTCCACCTTATATGAGATGGAGATCCAAGGCATCTTACTTGCATAATAACCCACACACCAGCATTTTGTCCTCTAGCTATTCTTCTTATCCCAAGCTTGATTCGGTGTTCAGCAATGGTCCACATTCTTCAAAAAAAGAGAAAGTATTTATAGAAAAGCACACTATTTCTTCTCTTTTTTTTGAGATGGAGTTTTGCTCTTGTTGCCCAGGCAGGAGTGCAGTGGTGCGATCTCAACTCACCGCAACCTCCTCCACCTCCCAGGTTCACATGATTCTCCTGCCTCAGCCACCCAAGTAGCTGGGATTACAGGCATGCACCACTATGCTTGGCTAATTTTGTATTTTTAGTAGAGACAGTATTTCTCCATGTTAGTCAGGCTGGTCTCGAACTTCTAACCTCAGGTGATCCACCCACTTCGGCCTCCCAAAGTGCTGAGATTACAGACGTGAGCCTTTGCAACTGGTCTCTCTTTTTCTAGGAAAGATGGGGGAAGTGTGTCACCTGACATATATTACAAAATATTTTTCAAATACTTGGCATTGTTTTAAAGTTCCTCTGGAAGACTTAGAGACATCTAACTTCAGATTTCTATAATCTGACTTATGTTTGCATCACATGAACCTTAATACAAATAAATCATTGTTACATTTAGATAATACCTTGCAACTTCTAATGGAATATAATACTATTTATTAAAAGTTAAATTTTGATTTATTATTCAATTACATTTTATTTGTGAACATAGATACTAGGATTTCTATACACTTATATATGCTAAAAAACTTTTAAGTATAATAAAATCCAGTGTTGAGAGAATATAAATTTCAATGAAATGGAGCATTTTGTGTTTATCTTGATCAAACTTGCTAGAGGCATATTTCCTTCTAAATGATTATCTTAATGTAATTCAGAAAACACAATTGTGCCCTCAAAAATGACTTTTTCTCTTGCTTACTATATTTTAAGTAACTGAACTATTTGACTGAAGGACATTCATAGAAAATCATATGCAACAGTAAATATCATGTGGCTATTATGAGTAATAGGGAATGAGATATTCAAGAGAAAAAATTTAGTTCATTACTTTGATTGATCAGATATAATATGGGCAGAAAATTTTGTAGTGCAGTAAGAAAGTACAGAAGTGTTTTTTTGTTTGTTTTTTTCTAAGGATCCAGAGCCCCAAACTGTTTGTACCTCCCTATAGATACAAATGTATACTTCTTTACACTGGTGAAAGAGAAATGGTGGGAAATTCAGCACAGAACATCGTGCTGATGGCTGTACTATCTTTTAAGTGATATCAGTGTTAATATATAGCCCAATACGAATTCATAAAAGTGTTGTGTGGTCATAGCATTAATATATCCATAGATATAAAATGATGGTAGACCAACAGGTAACCAGAATACATAGAAGAAATTCACTAAGGAAGTTATTTCATTCTTCTATGACTGGGGTGGAAAGGTTCTCCATGAGACCACGAACTCTCATTATTGTCCCAGTGGGGAATAATAAAGCCCCATGTGAGCTACCAGTCCACGAAGAACATTAGGAATTGTCCATTGCGATCGTCCCACTTTTACAGCACAAGAGTGAGAGTGATTTTTCAATACCATGAGAATAATTAGCTTGGCAGAAGTTCTGGCACTCTGGTCTCTGGACTTTTTTTGATGTCACTTTCAGGGGGTTCCTATTAGTTATTGCTAGTCCAAGGGGGTTGAAGATTAAAGAGTTTTCACTCTTCTTTCTGCCCTTTGGAGCCTGAAAGGAAATAAGTGAAATATTTTCTTTTCCATAGTATAACAGAAGATGCAGGCCTTATTATTTTGTATAAGCAATGTGAATTAGAAATTACTTCTTTGTCCTTAAGTTTTATATTTAATATTTTATAGCTTTTAAGTGAGTAATAAATTATTTTTGTAATAATTCATTATTTATTGAATATTTTTAAACACAATTTAATGTAATGCCACAAAATGACAGGCATAGGGAGAAAAACATGCCTGGAGATAATTGGCCCAGTGCTGCCCAAAATAAATTAAGGCATTATTTTAGTAGAAATATTGATGAAATTTCTAAGAAAAGCCTTTTCACTAGCAATGGCAGATAATCAGCTTGGATTATTCAGGATCCCAAACTCCAATTTATAAAATTTTCTTTCTGTCTTTTAGCCATCTTAATTAAATGATTTTAAATTTTGGCAGCTAACTCATTTTGAACAACTTCCATGGACTTACAATAATGAAATTATTTAATTATCTCTGAGAGGTATGGGAGAGAAAGAAACAGCCTATGGAAACCCTAAAAATGAGTAGTTGTCAATTTTTTTTCTTTTCTATCTATCTGCCTCTTTCTTTTCTTTTCTTTCTTTCTTTTTCTTTTTCTTTTCTTTTTTTTTTTTTTGACAGCGTTTTGCTCTTGTTGCCCAGGCTGGAGTGCAATGGCGCTATCTCAGCTCACTTCAACCTCCACCTCTGGGTTCAAGTGATTCTCCTGCCTCAGTCTTCTGAGTAGCTGGGATTACAGGTGCCCACCAACACGCCCAGCTAAATTTTTGTATTTTTAGTAGAGATGGAGTTTCACCATGTTGGCCAGCCTGGTCTTGAACTCCTGACCTCAGGTGATCCACCCACCTTGGCCCCCCAAAGTGCTGGGATTATAGGCGTGAGCCACCGCCCTTGGCCATGCCTGTTTCTTTTGATAAATGTTATTCCAGCTTGGCCGATTGCGGGGCTCACGCCTGTAATCCCAGCACTTTGGGAGGCTGAGGCGGGCAGATCATGAGGTCAGGAGATCAAGACCATCCTGGCTAACATGGTGAAACCCCATCTCTACTAAAAATACAAAAAATTAGCCAGGCGTGGTGGCGGGCCCCTGTAGTCCCAGCTATTTGGGAGGCTGAGGCAGGAGAATGGAGTGAATCCGGGAGGCAGAGCTTGCAGTGAGCCGAGATCGTGCCACTGCATTCCAGCCTAGGTGACAGAGCCAGACTCCGTCTCAAAAAAAAAAAAAAAAATTTTATCCCAGCTTTTTTGAGCTTCCACAACTTCACCAACATATTAATACCTCTGCACTTTGGGAGAAGACAAATCCATCTGGCTCCTAGATTAAGCCCATTAATATATCTCAGTTGTCTGATCACAATCCTGGTTTCAGGGCCCTGGAACTAGTTGAAACCCAGGAGACATTTGCTGGGCTCTTCTGGGAAGAAGCTCCTTTGCTTTTAGAAAATAGCAACACTGGATTTTCCATTCTTTCTTCCCATAACAACATTCCCCTGTCCTTTAGAGACCAGCATCTTTTACAGTGTGAAGTAAGGCATCGTGTTAAAACATCATCATATTAGAGAACTAGTTAACTGCAAATTTTCCAACAGCCATGTTTTGTGATTTTTTTCAATTTTTTTTCTGGAAAATGTACATTGAAGTAGAATAAATCGAAGGGAGTGCAAACACCATTCTCTTGTGTTAAAACTTGGAAAAAAACAGGACATCTCTTGGCATCACTGCACACCCGGGTTTTCCCAGCGGGCTATAGTTTCCCAATCACAGATAGTGGAGAGGCAATTATCTCCTTTCTAGGCTTTCTACTTTCAGGCAAAAGCTGTTGATGTACAATAATTGAGTTTTCCCAGGGTGTCTAAAGAAAGGGCATGTCATCAAGAAGTGCAGCTGAGTCCTTCTTGTTTATGTCTCTTTGTAATTTAAAAAAATTTTGTTATGGAATATGTAAGACCCAATGATCTACCACTTAAACTTAAGAACCTAAGTGAAAACAATGCACCCACTTCCCAGCTCAAAAAATAAAACATTGCAGGTAATTTAGGGGTGGTGTGCCCCTTGCCAGTCTCACAACCAGTCCACCCAAAGAGGTTCCTGAATTTTGGCTTAATTTTGCCCTGTTTTTTCTTATACTTTTACCACCTGTGTTGGTACCCGTAAGCCATATATTTTTAGTTTTGCTTATAGTTGAATTATGTACAGTTGAGTCATACTGAATGTATTCTTTGTGGATTTTATTTGCTAAATATTTTTTTTTAGGTCAGTCCTTGCTGAAGCTATTTCCTGTGGCTTATTCATTTTTGGTGTTAAACTGTATTGAATCAAATATGCCTCATTTGATTTATCCATTCTGTTTTTGATTGGTATTTGTTTGCTTCTAGTCTTTATAAACAGTAGAAATCATTCTCATGCATGGCCCCTGTTACATATACATGAATGCTGCTTCAGAAAAGAACTCTGGGCTATAGGGTATGAAAATACCGATAATTTAATTTGTAAATGTTGGAAACATATACAAGTAAGATTGTTAGTTAAAAACAACAACAACAACAACAACAAAAAACTAACAAAAAAAAAGTAAGAAAACATTTGGAAAAACTTTTCCAAAGTTGGCGCACCATTTTCCACACTCCTAATAATTACTTTACTAATAATTATTGAGAGCTTGGATTGATTCACAGGGTCATCCATGGTTAGTATTGGACAGCTTTAATTTTTTTAGAAGTTAGTAGTTATATATAATGGTATTTCATAATTAAATTGCATTTACCAAATTGCTAATGAGATTGATCACCCTTTTATTTTTTATAGACTATTTAAAATTTTCTATTATGTTATTTATTTTTCACTTTTTAGTAATGGGAGTTTGCAAATAGTCATTTATTAGTATAAATAGCCTTCTGTTGTCTCTGGTTTGTCTTTTCACTCTTTAAACTGGTATGTAGTAGAATTTATTATCATCTTTCATAGTTTACATTTTGTGTCTTGTTTTTAAAAATAATCTCACCCTACTGTAAGGTAGGGTGAAACTTTTTTCCTGAAAGTTTTAAAATTTTGCTTTTTCACTTTAAAGAATTTAATTCAAGCCGGGCAGAGACATAACCAAAAAAGAGAATTTTAGACCAATATCCTTGATGAACATTGATGCAAAAATCCTCAATAAAATACTGGCAAATCGAATCCAGCAGCACATCAAAAAGCTTATCCACCATGATCAAGTGGGCTTCATCCCTGGGATGCAAGGCTGGTTCAATATATGCAAATCAATAAATGTAATCCAGCATGTAAACAGAACCAAAGACAAAAACCACATGATTATCTCAATAGTTGCAGAAAAGGCCTTTGACAAAATTCAACAACCCTTCATGCTAAAAACTCTCAATAAATTAGGTATTGATGGGCCATATTTCAAAATAATAAGAGCTATCTATGACAAACGCACAGCCAATATCATACTGAATGGGCAAAAACTGGAAGCATTCCCTTTGAAAACTGGCACAAGACAGGGATGCCCTCTCTCACCGGTCCTATTCAACATAGTGTTGGAAGTTCTGGCCAGGGCAATTAGGCAAGAGAAGGAAATAAAGGGTATTCAATTAGGAAAAGAGGAAGTCAAATTGTCCCTGTTTGCAGACGACATGATAGTATATGTAGAAAACCCCATCGTCTCAGCCCAAAATCTCCTTAAGCTGATAAGCAACTTCAGCAAAGTCTCAGGATACAAAATCAATGTACAAAAATCACAAGCATTCTTATACACCATCAACAGACAAACAGAGAGCCAAATCATGAGTGAACTCCCATTCACAATTGCTTCAAAGAGAATAAAATACCTAGGAATCCAACTTACAAGGGAAGTGAAGGACCTCTTCAAGGAGAACTACAGACGACTGCTCAAGGAAATAAAAGAGGATACAAACAAATGGAAGAACATTCCATGCTCATGGGTAGGAAGAATCAATATGGTGAAAATGGCCACACTGCACAAGGTAATTTACAGATTCAATGCCATCCCCATCAAGCTACCAATGACTTTCTTCACAGAATTGGAAAAAACTACTTTAAAGTTCATATGGAACCAAAAAAGAGCCCACATCGCCAAGTCAATCCTAAGCTAAAAGAACAAAGCTGGAGGCATCACACTACCTGACTTCAAACTATACTACAAGGCTACAGTAACCAAAACAGCATGGTACTTGTACCAAAACAGAGATATAGATCAATGGAACGGAACAGAGCCCTCAGAAAGAATGCCGCATATCTACAACTATCTGATCTTTGATAAACCTGAGAAAAACAAGCAATGGGGAAAGGATTCCCTATTTAATAAATGGTGCTGGGAAAACTGGCTAGCCATATGTAGAAAGCTGAAACTGGAACTCTTCCTTACACCTTATACAAAAATCAATTCAAGATGGATTAAAGACTTAAACATTAGACCTAAAACCATAAAAACCCTTGAAGAAAACCTAGGCATTACCATTCAGGACATAGGCATGGGCAAGGACTTCATGTCTAAAACACCAAAAGCAATGGCAACAAAAGCCAAAATTGACAAATGGGATCTAATTAAACTAAAGAGCTTCTGCACAGCAAAACAAACTACCATCAGAGTGAACAGGCAACCTACAAAATGGGAGAAAATTTTCGCAACCTACTCATCTGACAAAGGGCTAATATCCAAAATCTACAATGAACCCAAACAAATTTACAAGAAAAAAACAAACAACCCCATCAAAAAGTGGGCGAAGGACATGAATAGACACTTCTCAAAAGAAGACATTTATGCAGCCAAAAAACACATGAAAAAATGCTCACCATCACTGGCCATCAGAAAAATGCAAATCAAAACCACAATGAGATACCATCTCACACCAGTTAGAATGGCAATCATTAAAAAGTCAGGAAACAACAGGTGCTGGAGAGGATGTGGAGAAATAGGAACACTTTTACACTGTTGGTGGGACTGTAAACTAGTTCAACCATTGTGGAAGTCAGTGTGGCAATTCCTCAGGGATCTAGAACTAGAAATACCATTTGACCCAGCCATCCCATTACTGGGTATATACCCAAAGGACTATAAATCATGCTGCTATAAAGACACATGCACACGTATGTTTATTGCGGCATTATTCACAATAGCAAAGACTTGGAACCAACCCAAATGTCCAACAATGATAGACTGGATTAAGAAAATGTGGCACATATACACCATGGAATACTATGCAGCCACAAAAAAGGATAAGTTAATGTCCTTTGTAGGGACATGGATGAAATTGGAAATCATCATTCTCAGTAAAGTATTGCAAGAACAAAAAACCAAACACCGCATATTCTCACTCATAGGTGGGAATTGAACAATGAGAACCCATGGACACAGGAAGGGGAACATCACACTCTGGGGACTGTTGTGGGGTGGGGGAGGGGGGAGAGATAGCATTGGGAGATATACCTAATGCTAGATGACGAGTTAGTGGGTGCAGCGCACCAGCATGGCACATGTATACATATGTAACAAACCTGCACATTGTGCACATGTACCCTAAAACTTAAAGTATGATAATAATAAAAAAAATTAAAAAAATAAAATCAAAAAAGAATTTAATTCATCTTGAATTGTTTTGGATTGAGAGCAGGTTTCAAATTGATGATTTCCTCAGATGGGTAATTAGTTGCCCCAGGACCATTTTTTCCCTCTAATTGACACAGCTCACCATCTTTCCATATAGTACTGGGTCTGCCTCTGGCATTGCCATTCTGTCCATCCTTATGTCAGAGCCACAATACACTAAATAGCACACCCTTATAAAAATAGAATAGAAGCAGCAAGAGTGGGCATCTTTCTCTTGTTCCTAAAGGATAAGCTCTCAGCTTTTCACTGTTGAGTATAATATTAGCTGTGAGTTTGTCATTTAAGGCCTTTATTATCATCTATACCTAATTTGTTGAGCATTTTTACCATGAAAGGATGTTGAATTTTGCCAAATGCTTCATTTTTGCATCTATGAAAGAATTATATATTTTTGTCTTTCAGGTTGTTAATGTGGTATATCACATTTATTGATTTGTGTATGTTGAGCCATTGTTGCATCCTAGGGATAAATTTTACTTGATTGTGATATATGTGCTGTTTTAATGTGCTGTTGGATTTGGTTTGCTAATATTTGTTAAGGATTTTTGCATCTAGGTTCATCAGGGATTTCTGGTATATGATCTTTTTTTTTTTTTTTTTTTTTTTTTTTTTTTTTTTTTTTTTTTTTTTTTTTTTTTTTCTTATTTTGCTTTTACTTAACTGGATTTAAAAATTGTATCATTAAGAACGCATATTTTTAACAAGTCAATCATATGCAATGTAAAATAAAATGCTAATAATCTTCTCCCGCTCCTCATCTTCATGAATTCAGTGTATACCCTTCTAGAATTTTCTTTTTTTTTTTTTTTTTTTTTTTTTTTTTTTTTTTTTTTTTTTTTTATTTTATTTTATTTATTTTTTATTATACTTTAAGTTTTAGGGTACATGTGCACCTTGTGCAGGTTAGTTACATATGTATACATGTGCCATGCTGGTGCGCTGCACCCACTAACTCGTCATCTAGCATTAGGTATATCTCCCAATGCTATCCCTCCCCCCTCCCCCCTCCCCACCACAGTCCCCAGAGTATGATATTCCCCGTCCTGTGTCCATGTGATCTCATTGTTCAATTCCCACCTATGAGTGAGAATATGCGGTGTTTGGTTTTTTGTTCTTGCGATAGTTTACTGAGAATGATGGTTTCCAATTTCATCCATGTCCCTACAAAGGATATGAACTCATCATTTTTTATGGCTGCATAGTATTCCATGGTGTATATGTGCCACATTTTCTTAATCCAGTCTATCATTGTTGGACATTTGGGTTGGTTCCAAGTCTTTGCTATTGTGAATAATGCCGCAATAAACATACGTGTGCATGTGTCTTTATAGCAGCATGATTTATAGTCATTTGGGTATATACCCAGTAATGGGATCTTTTTAATGTGCCATTGAATTTGATTTGCTAGTATTTGGTAAGGATTTTTGCATCTATGTTCCTCAGGGATATTTGTCTGTAATTTTCTTTTCTTGCAGTATCCTTGTTTGGTTTTCATATCTGGGTAGTGATTGCTGTATAAAATGAGTTTGGAAGTGTTCTCTCCAATTCAGTGTTTTGGAAGAGTTTAAGAGGAACTAGTGTGAATTATTTAAATCTTTGGTAGAATTCACCAGTGAAACCATCAGGTCCTGGGCTTTTTTTTTTTTTTTTTTTTGATGAAAAATGTTTAATTGCTGATTCAATCTTCTTATTATTGGTCTGCTCAGATTTTCTCTTTCTTCATGATTTAGTCTTGGGACATGTATGCTGCTAGGAATTTGTTTCTTCTTAGTTGTTCAATTTGTTAGTGTATAATTGTTCATAGTAGACTCTATGATCCTTTGTATTTCTGTGGTATCAGTTGTTAAGTGTGATTCCTCTGTCACTTCTGATTTTATTTGAGTCTTCTTTCTTTTTTTCTTTGTTAATCTAGCTAAATGTTTGTCAGTTTTGTTTATCTTTTCAAAAAACCAATTCTTGGTTTATTTGATCTTCTCTATTATTTTTCTGGTCTCTATTTCATTTATGTCTTCTCTGACTTTTATTTCCTTCTTTCTTTAACTTTGGGCTTAGTTTGATTTTTTCCCCCCCTGGATTCTTTAGGTATAATGTCAGGTTATTTGAGATCTTTCTTCTTGTTTGATGTCAGCCTTTATTGCTATAAACATCCCTTTTAGAACTGCTTTTGCAGCATCCCAGAAGTTTTTGTATTTTGTGTTTCCATTTTTTGTAAGTCTCAAGATATTTTAAAATTTGCCTTTTAGTTTTTTATTTGACCCACTGGTTGTTCGGGAGCATGTTGTTTAATTTCCACATACTTGTGAATTTTCCAGGATTTCTCCTGTTACTGATTTCTAGTCATACCACTGTGGTCAGGAAAAGAACTTGAAATGATTTTAAATTTTGAACATCTCTGAAGACTTCTTTTGGGACATAATATATGATCTGTCCAGCAGAATATTTCATTAATTCTTGAGAAAAATGTGTATTCTGCTGCAGTTGGGTGGAACATTCTATATATGTCTTTTATATCCATTTGACCTAACATATACTTTAATTTGGATGTTTCATTATTGATTTTCTGTCTGGATGATCTGTCCACTGCTGAAAATGTGTATTGAAGTTTCCTACTAGTATTATTATTTGTTTGTTTGTTTGTTTGAGACTGAGTCTTGCTCTGTCACCCAGGCTTGAGTGTAGTGGCATGATCTTGGTTCACTGCAACCTCTGGCTTCCAGGTTCAAGAGGTTCTCCAGCCACAGCTTCCTGAGTAGCTGGGATTACAGCACAGTGGCACCCGGCGAATTTTTGTATTGTTTTTAGTAGAAACGGGGTTTCATTGTGTTGGTCAGGCTGGTCTTGAACTCCTGACCTCAAGTGATCCAGCCCGCCTCGGCCTCCCAAAGTGCTTGGATTGCAGGCATGAGTCACCACGCCTGGCCAGTTTCCTACTATGATTGTATTAAAATCTACCTTCCTTCAAATCTGTTAATATTTGCTTTATAGGTTTAAATGCTTTCATTTTGGGTACATATATATATTTATAATTGTTATATTCTCCTGATGAATTGAGCCATTTTTATACTAGAATAACCTTTTCTTCTTTTTACAGTTTTTGACTTAAAGTCTATTTTATTTGGTATAGATTTAGCTCCCTATGCTGTCTTTTGATTTATATTTGTGGAAAATATTTTTCCATCTTTAATATTTATCCTGTGTTTCCTCAAAGATGAAGTGAGTCTCTGGTAGGTAGGCTGCATGTACTTAACTTTTGGTTTATTCCTTCAGCTACTTTATGCCTTTGATTGGATAATTTAATCCATTTAAATTCAAAATAATTATTGATAGATAAAAACTTACTATTGTCATTTAAAACAATTATTTTCTGGTTGTTTTATAGATCTTTTGTTCCTTTCTTCCTCTTTTTCTTTCTTCCTCTGCTATTAGGTTAATTTTTATTGGTATGCTTTGATTGCGTTGGATAATTTAATCCATTTCAATTCAAAATACTTATTGATAGATAAAAACTACTGTCATTTAAAAGAATTATTTTCTGGTTGTTTTATAGAACTTTTGTTCCTTTCTTCCTCTTTTTCTTTCTTTCTCTGCTATTAGGTTAATTTTTATTGGTATGCTTTGATTGCATAGTTTTTATTTTTTATGGCTACTATAGGTTTTTGCTTTGTGGAACTGTGAAGCTTATATACAACATTTTGTAACAGGCTATTTTAAACTGAGGACAACTTAATTTGATTTTTTTTCTATATTATTTGTGCTTTTTCTTAGTCCTTGTATTCTATTCTTTAAAACTCATTCTTGCTGTTCTTTAGGTTTTCTTTTGTTATTCCATTTTAAATCTACACTCAATTTGTATTCTCCTACTAGTTACCTTTATTACCTTACCATTTATTACTAATGAAATCTATGATTAATAGAGATGTGTACCCATCTTTTCAAGCTATACAAGGATTTAAGAATGTTTGAATGACCATCACCCCCTTTCAGTGACAGTGCTGTTTTTCTCTCTACAGATGGTTTCTGACATACAATGGTTTGACATATGATTTTTTTTACTTTACAATGGTTATCAAGATGTAACTCTATGATAAATCAAGGAGTTTCTTGTCTTGTGATGGGGTTATGGTTTCCATTGAAATCAATAACCGATCCAAACCCAAAGATTGCTTTTGCACCATTGTAAAGTAAAAAAATGGTAAGTCAAACCATCGTTAAGTTGGGGACTGTCGGCTGTGTTGCCAGCATTTAATTTTTTTTTTTACTTAGAATATTTTTAATTTATGATGGGTATATTGGGATACCATATGTTGAAAAGCATCTTCATTTCCATCCCATATTGCTTTTCCCCTATATGTATTTTTGCAGAGTTACCAAAACATTAAGCCATGTGTTTATCACCATTTCTTACTGCATTGCAAAGCTCTCATTGGGCAACATTTCCTTCAGCCTTAAAAATATTTGTTATTATTTTAGATAGTGTGTGTTCGTGGTAAACTCTACTTGGGCGTTTGTCAGAAATTTTATTGATTTCTTTTTGGTTTTCAACAATAAAATTGAATATATACTTCTATTTTGATATACATTTTTTTCTTCTCAGCACTCGGAGACATGATTTCATGGTGCCTTTACTATTATTTAGAAGTCAGTCATCATTCTAATCACTGTTAGTCCGTAAGCGATCTGTTCTTTCTTTTCTTTTTGTTTTTTATTCTGCTTTAAAGTCTTGTTATGGTCTGGCATTTTTTAGGTTTACTGCCATGTGTCCAGGAATGGATTTATTTTTATTTACATTGTTTTCAATTTATATTCCTTTCCAGATTTCAGGGTTTATGTCTTTCAACAGTTTTGGAAAGTCTTGTTATTATATCTTCGAGTATTGTTGCTTCTCCATTCTCTCCTATTATCTTCATCTAAAATTCAGTTACATTGTTATTAGACCTTCTTACACTACCTTCAGAGTATCTTAAGTTTTTCATATTCCCTCTGTCTTTGTTTATCTGTCCTTCAATTAGGACGACTTATTTAAGTCTGCTTCCCAGTTTACCAGTTCTAATATACTGTGTCTAATCCGTTTAATCATTTTATTATTAATTTCAATTGTTATATATTATTTTGAAAATTCTATTAGATTTTTAAAAATATACATACCAACTTTTATAGTCTTTTATTCCTAACTTATATTTTTAATTTTTATTTTCTCATACTATTAATAGATGTATTTAGCATCCAATGGAGATAATTCTAAGAAGTGAAGTATTTGTGGTCTTGTTTCTACAGGTTTTTTTTTTTTTTTTACATGACTCTCATTAATGGTGCCTTTTTTCCTGTTTATAAGTTAGAGCTGCTCGTTTTACCCAAAATTTTGTATATGAGAATTATTTCAGCCCTGGGTTGAAATAATTTGACTCCAGAGAAAGCTTTCTTTTGTAATTTCAGACATCAGGGAGCACCACCACACCTGGAAAATGTTAAATGAAATTCTTGGCTTGCTGTTTTGTATGACACAGTAGTGTAAACTTAGATTGTAAATTCATAGGAGGTTCAGCTTGTGGTTAGGGATTCTTAGGAAAGTGTATTTATTTTTTCTTAACTAAATGCCAAATTCAAAACCAGCAAATTTGCTTGTTATCTTATCTTTTGTGGCAAGATTATTTATTTTGTGGTTCTATATTTATGTAGGGGTTTCTGTCCTCTCTGAACACCTTTCACAAAAGAATCTCATAGTTTTCAGAATTTGGCAGAGACCTTGAGGATGTAACCAAACTTTGATGCTTGATTATCTATTAGTTTCTGCTTTCACTTTGTTTTTGGCCTTTCTGAAATTCTTCCTTTTTGTTTCAACAGATCAGTACATTAGAAATTTTTAAAAGTATTTTGTTAAGCCTTAGGACTGTTTCTTCTATACTGCGAAACACTGAAATTTCTCAAGAAGTATTTTTTACTCCATTGATTTTACTCTGTTGTTAAGTCTCCTAGGTTGCAGTTTTATGAATTTTTACTAAGGAGGCATTTGAGATGCACGAACTGTAACCATTTTTCCTTTTATAGCATATTGTAGATTTTATGGTTGAATAAAACCACCATACACTGGATTTTTATAGCTGAGCACCTATTTAGAGTGAAATATTTAGGCACAAATGGAATTTATTTTGTGTTCTTAAAATTTATTGCTTATTCATATTATGTATTCAACCAATTGTATTATTATTTAAGATGCAGTGTTAAGTTTACTTTTAGGGGGGATCTACTATATTACCAAAATATTGTATGTGAAGAAGCAGTAACTCTACACATCATTTATTCAGATTTGTTTTCATGATAATTTATTTTCTGTATTATTCAACTGTGTGTATTTTTAAAACTTCTATTGTGGAAACAGCCTCAGAAAAGTTTTTCAAGCTCCCTTCTGCCATCCTTTTTAGGTTTTCAGTATTTACTTGAAATCTCAAACTTTTCAACCCTTTTCAGCTAAAACATGATCTTTTCTACTTTTTCCTTCAGTTTGCATATGTAGATGATCATATTTATACAGTTAATTTATAGAGGGAATAAAATATATTTTGCTATGTATAGCACAGACTTTTCTCCAACTTACTATTATTTGGGTTTTAGGAGGGTAATTGGACCTCTGAATTACTTGCAAATTTTTATTTGTCTTTATTTTTTTCACACGTGATCATATCTTTAATCAACCTCAACACCAGTTTACTAAAACAATCCTATTTCAGTGATCATTTAAAAATTTTTGATTAAGTCTTATAGCTTTTATCCTAGGTTTAAGTTATTTTAAAAACACCTTGTTGACTAGTTCTGTGTTTTTTTATTGTTGTTACTGTTTTAGTGATACACAAATAAGCTACGATCAAGATATCTGAGTGGGAAATGTATAGGAAATATTTAAAGGGTTTTAGAAGTGAATCTTTTGTGGAAATATCCTGCCTTTCAAAATATTTCCGGAGTCTTACTCATTTAGTAGTCAGTTTAGAAATTGTTGTATTGCTTCAGTTAACATTCCATGCTTGCTGTATTCATATGGTGGATTACCGAAGTCGAGTAGGCAGGCAAAATCCCCATGTAACTGTCAAAAATGACTTATGTAGATTTCAAATATACACAGACATTTAGGATAAGATCCAAATGGCTCTGCATGGCTTATAAAACGCTACATACTCTGCCCACTGTGCACCTTTCTAACCTTATCCCTTAGCACTTCTTCTTTGGCTCGCTAGGTATCGGCCATGTTGGCCTTTTCCTGGACACTGAAAAGGCCAATTCCATTTACACTTTAGGTTCTTTGAGCTTGCTGTCCTCTTTTAGTGAAATACTCAGCTCTTTAAAATGTGCATGACCGGCTCTATCTTTTTATTCGGGTCTCATCTTAAATGTCATCTCCCTAAGGGGTCCCTGATTCTCCATTCTAAATTATCTGTCATCCTCTCTCACATTTTCCTGTTTTGTTTTATTCACAGAACTTATAAACACCTGAAACCGTCTTGTTTTTCCTGCTAAAATATGGTTTCCATGAGAGCAGGGAATTGTCTACCTTAGTAATAACTTCAATGTACCTAGTAGGTAACCATGAGCCAGGCACAGAACAGTGCTCTTATGTTACATAAATCAATGAATAAAACTAAATAGTGGAAGTCTCCTTCAAAATAATATTTTTGTCGCTGTAATAGTATACAATATTTTGTAGCCCTTGAAAGCTTTTAAAGCATCTTCACATACTTCATGTCATTACCTTCAATCTTGTGGAAACCATTCTAATTATCCTTTGAGTGTAATAAAATCTTTATATACAAGCAGCCTGATGATCTGACTTTTAATATCTTACACAAGCATTATGATGGAACTTTCCTATTCAACAGAGTGTATATCATCGTCTACAAATACCTTTGTTGGGAATAAAATGATGTGTGAGGAAGCAGTTACCATGGTAAACTTAAATTTTCAACAATGCAAGTGAATTTCCTTTGTAAAAGTCAAAAATAAATGTCAGAGCTGGTTTTTCCAGTTGCAGGTTTTTTTTTTTTTTCATGTTTATTTCTACAAAGTATTTTGTTCATTTTATACATATTTTTTTCTTCCTGCATTGGTCACATCTCTCAGTGGCACTTGATAAAAAGTATGTTTAAACTTCTTGAATTCATCTGGTTCTGTACAGATATGTCTACCACTTACGTCAAGTCCTGAAATGAAAACGTGAAATAATTCCAGAATGTGGTAAAGCTTGAACACTACCAAAATTAACACCAGAAACATCGTCTTCTATTTGCTTTTTTTGTGAAAGTGGTGTATCATTTAGCTTTTGCTGTACAACAAAACACCTATAATAATAGTTATTTAAGCAACATGCCTTATTGCAATATTATAGGTTGGCCATTTTGGTCTCTGGGCCTCACTCGCAGTCAGCTAGTAGATTGGATGGGGACAGCATGGCCTCGCTCTCACATATCTTGCTGTTGATTGAATGATGGAGGCAACTGGGCCCTGTGTCTCTAGCATCTGGTGTAACAGCCCAACAGGTTCTCCTTGATTGCTGCCCAGATAGGGCCCATCTATCAAGACAGGGGAATTGCAATAGAAAAATAGTTTAATTCACACAGAGCTGGCTGAACAGGAGACCAGAGTTTTATTACTCAAATAAGACTCTCTGAACATTCAGAGACTGGGGTTTTTAAATGATAATTTGGTGGATGCAAGGCCAGAGAGTGTAGAGTACTGATTGGTCAGGTTGGAAATGAAATCATAGGGGGTCCAAGTGGATTTTTCTTGCTGTCTTCTCTTCTGATTCTGATCACAGAATTGGTTGAGCCAGATTACTGGTCTGGTTGGTAGCAGCTGGTACATCAGAATGCAGGTTCTGAAAAATGCCTTGAGCACCAATCTTAGGTTTTAACAATAGTGATTTTATCCCTAGGAGCAATTTAGGAAGTTCAGAATCTTGCGGCCTCTGGCTGCATGACTCCTAAACCGTATTTCTAATCTTGTGGCTAATTTGTTAGTCCTACAAAGGCAGTCTGGTCCCCAGGCAAGAAGAGGATTTGTTTTGGGAAATGGCTATTATGATCTTCGTTTCAAAATTAAACTGTAAACCAAGTTTCTCCCAACATTATTTTGGCCTATATCCAGGAATAACAGGAGCAGCTTGGAGGTTAGAAGCAAGATGGAGTCGGTTAGATCAGAGCTTTTCTCATTGTTATGATGTTTTGCAAAGGTGGTTGTTTCACTGGCAGGCTAGCCCAGGCTTCTTCACATGGTAGCTAAACATGAAAAGCAGCAAGCCCCATTGCACGAGCTCTTATCCACTCTCTGTTCTGTCGCATTCACTAATGTCCTGTTAGCAAAAATATGTCACCTGGCCAAAAATGGATACCCAGAGGTATAGATATGCATTCCACCTCTTAATGGGAGGAGCTGCAAAGCTGCATTGTAGAGGGGTGTTTATACAGGAATGGGAAAAATCGATGGTCATTTTTGTGTGTGTGTGTGATTTACCAAGAGGGATTCCTAAAAGTCATGTTTTTAGAATTAGAATCTCAGTAATATAAAAGTTGAGTCACTGCCTTTCCAACTATTTAGCCTGATTTCTCAGGTGAGTAGTCATTCTCACATTTTGGGATGTGTATTGAAACACCTTGTATGCCCACTGTTGTGTAAATTTCAGCATCCTTCCCTTACCCTATTCTGATTTAGTGTATTTGGGGTGGGGACCAAGAATCTTCTCTTAAAAAATGTACCAGTGTATTGAGATATAGAAGATCTGGAAGGACTGTAGTTTTTTTTTTTTTTTAAGACAGAACAAAAATGGCATGCACATTTATGTTTGGACAAGGAGAATACAGCTGTTGAAAGCTTGTATTTCTTTGAAATTTTAGAATTTATTTTTTTTTAAATTGAATAATATAGTTTTCTTTAACCCCTCTAGCATACACTTAATTTGAAACTCTGGTTTAACCATATAACAAATTTTCTTTCATGTAAATTAATAATATTTTAAAAGTTTGTTAAAGTGTATATTATAAAATGGCGAAGTACTGTTGAATTGATAATATGCCTTCTATGAAGTCAGCAGTAGCTCTTGTATGAAAGATTTGTCTAGAAAGATCTTTCTAATGAGGTTTGAACATTGTGAATTTCAGAAAAGAAAGAAGGTGAGATAGAGAAATAGCAAATTAGATATTTTTATTTTAAGAGATATGCATGCCGTATCTAAATAATTATAATTATAATCAGGAAACTTATAATTAAGTTTAGCTCTTTAGCCAAATATTTTATTTACGTAAAAATTATTTGGTCAGCTCACGCCTGTAATCCCAGGACTTTGGGAGGCCGAAGAGGGTGGATCATGAGCTCAGGAGTTTGAGACCAGCCTGGCCAACATGGTGAAACCCCCGTCTCTACTAAAACTACAAAAATTAGCTGGGCATGGTGGTGGGCACCTGTAATCCTAGCTATTCAGAAGGCTGAGGCAAGAGAATCTCTTGAAACCGGAAGGCAGAGATTGCAATGAGCCAAGATCTTGCCACTGCGCTCCAGCCTGGGTGAAAAAGTGAAACTTCATCTCAAAAAAAAAAAAAAAGAAAATTAATAATATACTTTGTACTGGTAAGAAGCTTATATTTTCTTTTGTAAAATCTTATTCATATCTGTTTAAATATACATAAACCATCTGCTGGGCAAATAATCTCTACCGCTTTATAATCCCTTCATTGTAATCCCATGTAAACTACCAATTTACCATGGAACAAAACACTAGATGAATATATGGTTAGAAACTAACAAGAGATAAATTTAAGTATAAAAATAGGGAGTTGCATTTGTTTCTGGATAATATTATCATGGAGTCCTGGATGACATTTTGGATTAGTACCCTGTGGTTATATCTGCTTGTTGGATTATTGGGTTGAGACTCTGGATTTGTCCTAATAAAATCCCAGAGGGAAGAAAGTTTCTCCCTTAGGAAACCTCAAGAAGACTTCTGGAGAACAGCTCTGCCTCTGGACACTGACTAATTACACAATTTTATTATCATCTCATAACAGATTCCCAGTATGCTCTTTGCCATTTAATTTTCTGAAAACATAATGAAAATGGAAAATATTATTTGTTCTATTTTCTGTCCTGTGAAGACAATATCAATATGTCTCTTGGTAAATCACATGCTAGGATGCCAGGTAGAAATCCTGATGAATTCATGTGTAATCGTGATGCAGAGGCAATGATTACTTTATTTTGTGGATTGTAGAATGGAAGCTAAATAAGTTGGAGACGTCTTCTGTGCACCTGTTTTTTATTTTGTAAACATTAGCTTTAGCGCTTCATCTTGGTGAATTTGTCAAACATGCTTCTCCTATGGAAAAGCATTGTAAAAATGTGAGTTAGAAAAGATGTTGTATTCCAAGGGAGAAGTAGTAGTCATCACTATTTAAGTAAAATTGTTTCATTGTGACATTTTATAAGAGGCTTAATGAATAGGGTATAAAATTTTAAATTTAAATGTTTTAAATATGAAGTTTATTACAAATATAGAACAATGTGGACAACTGTACTCATTCATTCATTCATTCATCTAACATCATTATTGACAACCGGGTAATAATGAGGCTGTGATGATTCACAAGAAAGCCTGAAATTGACTTACTTGCATTTATCTAACTGCATATTCCACTCTGCAATGAAGAGTTTATTCATCCCACTAAAACATTTTCCTAATATGTATTCTCAGGTTTGCTAATTCTGTGACAAATTTTAAAATTCCATATGATACTAAGCTTCAGCCACTATTTAAAATTTTTAAATTTCCCTGCTCAATTTCAACTGCAGATAACATTTCTGAAAAGAGATTTGATTTCTTTTTAAATGGAATGGCTCTGACTTCTCTTTCCCCAGTGAAATGTATCCTCTTGAATATATGGTGGAAAAATTCAGTGACCTTAAAAGTATATTTCATGGGAATCTTTTGGGCCTCAATGACACCTACAGGAGGATGCTTTGGTCTTAGAGTAAGAGATTGGAATTGAAAGGTGCCTCCACTTTTTGCTTTAAACTCTTGCTTCATGGGTGGGTCAAGACATACAAGACAATTGCCGGCAGGTCAGGTTATCTACCTGGGGTATCTAACCACCTGAGTAACAGTGGCGTCTATATATATTATGTAGAAATTAAAGAACAGTGAGTTTTCACTAGCCAACAATTGCTAACACTGAGAACTGCATTTTATTATTAGGAGATGTAAATTAAAACTGACTTTTCCTCAAATAGCAACAAGGTACATGGTATGAATTGCATAACACAGCTGAAAATATGTTTCAGTATCTTCCAAAAATGAATATGCCTGATAGTTAACAGTGATAACCATGTTCGGTTATCAGTTGCATAATGTTTAGTTAAAAATGACAATTATTTTTCTACCTCAGTGTCTCAAAGTAGAATGACTGTACAATGTGGAAATCAGCCATTTTCTGATGGGTTTCTTTGCATATGAACAGCCCTATGAGCATGACCCAAATGTAGATTAAAGAAGAAAAAACTTTAATGATCATTGAAGCTAACTGAAATGTCAGTGAACTTAGAGAAATGTAATTATGATGCAAATGTGAAATTATCAGCAGAGCAAAATAAACAAATCATCTGAACCTTTCTAAAGCCCCTTCCAGTTCTAAAATTGCATTCGATTAAGGTCACAACTTGACTTATGAATTAAAATGGCAGAGGAAGATAGCACAATTCATGCCACTCTGGTAGTAATTTGTATATTTTGTTCAGCTGAATTCAGGGACCATAATTCGTATGGTTTTGCATAGCTTAAGTGCTTCTCCAAATTTGTATACATCCAATTGGCTTATTTTCAAAAATGTATTGTCTGACTATGGATAAACCAGCTCTGCATGTGGGTCAACATATATAGGAAATCAAGTTTATAATACTTCATGCCTGTATGTGTGTGTGTGTATATGTATATATGTATATATATATATATATATACATATATGTATATGTATATGTATATGTATATATATACATATATGTATATGTATATGTATATATATACATATATGTATATGTATATGCATATGTATATATGTATATATATACATATACACACACATACATAAGATATACATACATATCTTATAATCTAGTGTCATTTAAATAATTTAAAATAATTTATTTTACCGTATATTGTTTATTACATAGATATGTAATGTGATTTGCACAAGAGTAAAAATAAGTTCAAGGAGACATCTAATTTTTTATGATCATTTGATATTTTCTTAGTGTATCTGCCTTATTTTATTTTTTTAACTTTCTAACCCATTCAAACTAATAGAGTGAAACAATTCATTATTTTTAATGAAAATGCTTTTTAAAAAGTACTCAGAGGATATTTAGATAGCTATATCAAACTTAAATATCTTGCCACTTTCCATCTGGGCATTGCTCCAGTATTTTTTTTTTTTTTTTGAGACGGAGTCTCGCTCTGTCGCCCAGGCTGGAGTGCAGTGGCGCGATCTCGGCTCACTTCAAGCTTCACCTCCCGGCTTCACGCCATTCTCCTGCCTCAGCCTCCCGAGTAGCTGGGACTACAGGGGCCCACCACCACGCCCGGCTAATTTTTTGTATTTTTAGTAGAGACGGGGTTTCACCGTGTTAGCCAGGATGGTCTCGATCTCCTGACCTCGTGATCCGCCCGCCTCGGCCTCCCAAAGTGCTGGGATTACAGGCGTGAGCCACCGCGCCCGGCCGCTCCAGTATTTTAAGCCACTAAATTTAATGAATATTTAAGATTAAATCTTAGTTCACTGTTTCCCTAAAAGAGACCAAATCTCATATTGCACACCAAAAAGGACTGTCTCATAATTTTCTAACAATAAGTAAGTGTCTCTCAAACCTTACAAATTTGAATGAAGGATAAATTTGATAGTTTTATGTGATATTTTCAAAATTAAACCTCATTCCATCTTCTCTCTCTCCCTTACCCCAGAGCACACATAAAGGCAATCACAAAACTAAGTTAACTTAAAATTCCTGTTTTAAAAATAAAAATCATTATTTCCTTCAACAAAATTAATTATCTGAGATTCTTCTTCCTTTTTTCATTTAATAAACATGTGTTAAGTATCTAGCCACTGCAACATAAGATGCTGGGTAAATAGTGGGAAATAAAAGAGTATAGTTCTGGCATTCACCAAACTTAATATCTACTGCAGGATATAGACAATAAACAGATAAACAACAAATATCAGGTTACACGTGAAGGAAAATAACAAGGTACTGGAAGGAGTAGTCAGGCAAGACAGCTCTGAGGGAGTGAAAATCAAGGTGAAGACTGAAGAAATCTGGCACAGTGTGTGTTGTGCAGCATGTTGTGAGCTGTGTTGGCTGGGAGGGTTGGGGAGCTGCCTGTTTCCATGAACTGAAAGAAGGCCAGCATGGCTTCAAGCCAGCCAGTAACAGAGAGGGTGGTGACAGATGAAACTCAAGAACATTCCAAAAGACTTTGACTTGATTCTAAGTGCAACAGGAAGCCCTGGCAGGGTTTAAACCTCACCTAATATCAGTGCAAAGAAAATATGTAGTTTTTAAAAAAATTTCCTGGAAAGACTCTATTTGAAACTTTATGAAGAAGTTTAGAAATCTGAGTGAGAATTTTGCATGAAGTAGCTATGGCTTAAAGTGTGGTCATGCTAGAACCACAGAGTAGGCATTTTCCATTATTCTGAAAGGTTGTGATGTCTTTTGCATGTTTTAAGCTGTTTGCCTGGCTGCAATGTGAAACTGGTTCCTGGTTCCCTCACTACTACTCTACTTGTAGAAAAAAAAGTGTTCTGTTGTTTTGTTTTTTACTAGTCTTACAGAATGAATTATCTTGATGACCTAAATCTTATTTTCATTTTCAGCATTTGTTTGATTAAAGCTCTGATGAGATAGAAAGTTTCTAAGAGAATCACATTTCTAAAATACAGAGGGGATTTAAAAAACATTTATTCAAGTACTATCTATTGCAGCAGTATCCAACAGAAGTTTCTGTGGTTATGAAAATGTTCTATATCTGTGCTATCCAATATAGTAGCCAGTGCTCACATGTAGCTACTGAGTATTTAAAATCTGGCTAGGGTGACTGAAGAGCTGAATTGTTAATTTAATTTCATTTTAATTTGTTTAAAATCCATACACCACTAGTGGCTACAAAATTGAACAGCTCAGATCTACTGTATATGTATCAGGGGTTTTCAATTAGGGCAGGCCACTGAGAAACAAACACAGCACCTACTGTCTAGAAATGTACAAACATAAATATGACAAGACATGAACATGCATCTCTACAATATAAGTTAGAAAATATGAAGCTGAGTTTGGGGTTACCTCCTGGGGATTTCAGAACAGGGGTTGATGCTTTTTGAGTGAGAAGCTGAGGGGCATATGGTAGAATACTGGGGGAACCCACCCCCAATATTTCAGTGTAGGTTCTTTCTATTTTCCATAAGTGTCGGCCGGCTGAGAAAGAGAGACAGTATAAAGAGAGGAATTTTATAGCTGGGCTGCTGGGGGTGACATCACATATCGGTAGGACCACGATGCCCACCTGAGCCTCAAAACCAGCAAGTTTTTATTAAGGGTTTCAAAAAGGGAAGGGGTGTAAGAACAGGGAGTAGGTACAAAGATCACATGCTTCAAAGGCCAAAAAAGCAGAACTACTAATCAGGGTCTAACAAAGATCACATGCTTCTGAGGGAACAGGACAAAGGGCAAAAGCAGAACTACTGATATGGGTCCAACAAAGATCACAGGGCAAAGGGCAAAAGCAGAACCACTAATAAGGGTCAATGTTCAGCGGTGCACATATTGTCTTGATAAACATCTTAAACAACAGAAAACAGGGTTTGAGAGCAGAGAACCAGTCTGACCACAAATTTACCAGGGCAGAGTTTTTCCACACCCTAGTAAGCCTGAAGGTACTGCAGGAGACCAGGGTATATCTCAGTCCTTATCTCAACTGCATAAGACAGACATTCCCAGAGCAGCCGTTTATAGACCTCCCCCCAGGAATGCATTCCTTTCCCAGGGTATTAATACTAATATTCCTTGCTAGGAAAAGAACTTAGCAATATCTTCCCTACTTGCGTGTCCATTTATAGGCTCTCTGCAAGAAGAAAAATATGGCTCTTTTTGCCCGACCCCGCAGGCAGTCACCCTTATGGTTGTCTTCCCTTGTTCCCTAAAAATCGTTGTTATTCTGTTCTTTTTCAAGGTGCACTGATTTCATATTGTGCAAACACACATGTTTTATAATCAATTTGTACAGTTAACACAATTATCACAGTGGTCCTGAGATGATGTATATCCTCAGTTTATGAAGATAACAGGATTAAGAGATTAAAGACAGGCATAAGAAATTATAAAAGTATTATTTGGGAACTGATAAATGTCCATATTAAAATGAAATCTTCAAAATTTATGTTCCTCTGCCACGGCTCCAGATGGTCCCCCCATTTGGGGTCCCTGACTTCCTGCAACAGTGGAAGAACTGGCAACAGTTCTGGGTCTTGAAGGATGGGCGGAGATCTTAATATGTGGAATTGGAATGAAGATAATAAGAGCAAAGGAACCAATAGAAGAGGAGAACACAGGGTCAACATTAATGACATGAAAATAATAGCTCACATCTGTCAAGCGCATACTATGAAACGTTTTTCTAAGAGCTTTACATGCATTAATTAATTAATTCTCACAACAGCTTTTAAAGCTAAATGCTATTGTCATGATCCTCAATTTATAGATAAGGAAACTAAGGGCAGTGAGGTCAAGCACATTGCTCAAGGTCAAGCTGGTGGTGACAGAACCAAGATCCAAACCCAAGAAATTTGCTCCAGATTGGGCAGCTTTACAATGATTTTGCTACCTGATTTAAAAGTCAGGCATAGAGTATTCCTAATGAAAGCTTTGGGGTCAACTAATAATTATAGGGTTGGGATGTGGAGATCACCTGTGATGACCAAACACAGGTCCTTATAACAAATCCTCATCAGAGGATGGCAGGAAGATGAGAAAATAGTAAGAGACTTCCCAGTTTAAGGGTTAATGGGAGAACAAAGGTGGTGCTGTGTACTGGGAGAAAGGGAGGGAGAGAATGCAATGGAGATGTGAACAACTGACTGTAAGGATGTCTGAAACACTAAAGCTCTTTGACTTGGCTTTTGAAGTTCTCCTGGTGGTTCTGAGTTATCTTTTTCTATAGACATTTTATTTGATGGGGGAATTATTTCACTTTTTTAGGTTCTTACCTTTCCTCTTCTTTTTAAGTGTCTCCCTTACAAAGATGAGTTATATTATAGCTTGGTTGTTGAATTCATAATGTTTAATCACATGTCCATAGATATTCAGAGTTATGTTTAATCCTATCTGGAAATGGTTAATTTTATCTTGGAGAGCCATCATGTTTTGTATAACAGCATTATGAACACTATGTTAGGGTACATTTTTGCAGTGTCCATTCTTCTGGTGATGTCATTATCACTTCTAAACCTACATTTGCTTCTGTTACAGTTGCTCTTTTAAATGAGTTCATAACTCTGGCTTTGATTTTGTATAAGGAAAAATGTCCCAGAGTTGTCACAAGCAACAGCTTTGATAGTAGAAACATTACAACCATCCCAAAGGACGTGCCTGTGAGATTCACTCTCATTATTAAGATCAGGTCACCTGCCACAAAGATGAAATTGAACTTTTTTTATTGGTAAATACAGTTAATCTACAATTTATACATATGGAAAAACCCAATTAGTACTTACAGTTGAGGAATATTTCTGGAGATCATACCAGATGGTAGTCTAGATGGGACAGATGGCCTAAAGCTCTTTAATGGGGAGAAGATAATGTGCTGGCTTGGAGAGATCTGAATAAAAGACTTTGTGAACTCAGTTTCTCATTTAAAAAGTATACTAGAATAATATTTTTACAGGCAGTACTTTTATGAGAATGGAAATTAGCTTCACAAACAGGATAATTTGCATCCAGCTTATATCAAATGATAACAAAACATAGCAATTTTTTTTCTGTCTTGGTATGTACTTGTAGATGTCAGTCTGCACACCCACAGGAAATAATTATGCTATAAATGTTAAAGCTTGAGGTCTTTTTGCTTTTTTTTTCCTTTTATCTTGTTTGAAAACTCTGAGGACTCCATCACTTATATAAATAACTCTTAGACCTTTAATCATCTTTAGTGATAATTGTACTAAGAGTGATGATGGTGGTGGTGGTTTGGTAATGATTGATGTTAGCTAACAATGGTACCTAACATAACATTACGAGAGTCTTTACATACATTATCACATGTGTTCTTCACAACAATCCTTACTGGTATCCCCATTTTACATTATCATCTTCATTTTATATTAGCACATTTGATTCTCACAAAAGACAATTTTTATCCCCTTTTTACAGATGAGGTTGGGGTACATACAGATAGGCAAAGTAACTTGCCCAAGATCATCTAGCTAGTTGGTGGCTGAGATGAGATTCATCGAGGCAGATGGTTTTAGAGTCCACCTTAACCCGGTGTACACGATCCTCATAGCATTCCTTATATAACTTTTAAATGAATTAATAACAGGCATAATATGTATAGTGTTCTGTTGGTTGTCTAGTACTTTTGCTTACATTGTCTGACTCCCAGCAACTCTATCAAGTTGTTGAAAAATGGCCTTAAGAAGGAGGATGTGAAGTTGCCAAAGTTGCCCCAGTAAGATTGTTAGAGCTCAGGCTTACTCCTTAGTTTTATGGAAACAAGTTCTGTGTCAATTTTAATTGTTTCTGTCATATCAGGATGGTATTTCCTGTGGAACTGAACACTGAGACAGCCACGGAGCACATCACATGCCTGGGGGAAACATTACCTGCCCTCTTAGTCTGAAGGTAGTGAACTGACTTTTGAAGCTTGGGCATTTGCAGGTCCCTCCTTTCCTTAGAGGTGTACGAGTCTGAAAATGTCCCTCTTTAGCCTTTTGCTCTTAATGGGGCTCAGCCAGTTCCTTTGATGCCTAGAAGTACGTCAGTGTATTAGTCTCTTCTCACGCTGCTGATAAAGATGTACCTGAGACTGGGTAATTTATAAAGGAAAGAGGTTTAATTGACTTACAGTTTCACATGGCTGGGGAGGCCTCACAATCATGGTGGAAGATCAAGGGACGTCTTATGTGGCGACAGGCAGGAGAGAGCTTGTGCAGGGAAACTCCCCTTTATAAAACCATCAGATCTCATGAGACTTATTCACTGTCACAAGAACAGCATGGGAAAGACCCATCCCTGTAATTCAATTACCTCACACTGGGTCCCTCCCATGACATGTGGGAATTGTGGGAGCTACAATTTAAGGTAAGATTTGGGTGGGGACACAGCCAAACCATATCAGTCAGATTTCATTAAGGTTTTAAGTTAGTATTTTTGCTCAAATATCCCTTTGATTTAGATCAATGGTATTTCATAGGGTCTTAGATCAGAAAAGGTTAGATTAGAAATATGTGAATTATAACCTCGTGATTCCCAGGCACTAGCAGTGTGACCTCGAAAACCTGACTTATCTTCCTGGAGCCTTGGTTCCCTCACCTGTAAAATAATGATTAAAAAAAACTGGCTTGACAGAACTTCTCTGGCTGTTACATGAAATGCTTCATGTAAAGCACCTAACTCAATATCTGGATAGGAGACACTCAATGCATTTTGACAGGTACTTTTGGTATCATATTTAATTCAGAGCTGTCTCAGATATAGGACATGAATGATTCTACCTTTATGCAGAAACTGGCAAAAGTGATTGATGCAACTCTTTCAGGGAGCTTTTCTGTTTTTGCAGTAAGTGCTCATCAAACGAAGGATAAATCACAAGGGTCTAAAGGGGAGACTTCCTATCTCCTATTATACCTTACTGCATTTGATGTGAGAAAGTATATGGCCTGGTAATATTTTTGACATTTTTGAAATATATATCATTTATTTTAAAGGGTTTTTCTATGCAACTATGTTATTATATTTGCATTAGTTTGCCTGTTTCTCTTCTCTGTACTCTTCATTTACTTATGTTTCTTTATGGTTTTGTACTCATTTGTCGTGAGTACAAATGGATCTTTGTCCTCAAATTGCTTTACTTGTGTTACACTTCAAAGTTAGTCACCATTGGGCAAGTTTCTGAAAAGTTTTTCTCTGGGATGGTAACAACTTCTTGTTGAGAGATGGATGATTCTATCTTACCTATATATTTGTCTAGATGTTGTAAAAATTATTAAATAACTTTTTCTCTGTGTTGTTGGTAGCAGGAAAATCTATGGTAATAATTTTTAATTTGTGTTGTTAATACTATTTGTTCTTGTTAAAATACATTTTTTCTCCTTTCAACCAGATAGCTAGGGATTTTGCAAGACAGAAAATAGAAACTGTTTGATGCTAGAAACTCTTGGTTTCTTCTGTAGAAGCTTGAATTTGTTGCAGAGGTGATATGAATTGTTCTAAAAAGGGAAAGTAGAAATAAATGAAAGGGACTTATTTTTCTTTCCAGATTGGCAGAATCCAGAGGTTTTCAGTATTCCAGGAGTATCAGGAAACTTTGCAGATTATGGCAACATCTGGAAAAGTTAGAAGCCATTAGAAGATGTAGCCTCCTGGGGGCACCTAGGCAAGCTGGACCTAGGCACAGGATTTATCCTGAGTATGACACAGAAGACTGGACGTAGGTACGGGAATCGTGTATCTCAAGTCTTATGTGAAAGCCTGGATCCTGGCATAGGAATCCTATATCCCAAGCATTACACAGAAACATCAGAATTTCTGGCTGTGGAAAAGCTTATCCTGGGTGAGACAGTAGGTAAACCAGTGATTTTGACCAATAGCCTTACTGAAAAGTAGGGAAAGCACCCAATTTCTTAGCATTATGTAAGAGCCCAGGATCTTTGTATGATCTTTGTATGTTCCTGTGGTTGATTTTCTATCATATGGTGTGATGCTAGAACAGAGTCAAATTTAAATTGGTTTTAAGAAAATAAAGAAATTGACTTATTTTTTGCAATTTGAGTTTGTGGATTGAGATTCATTTTACTACAGCTTCATGCATGTACAAGCATAATATTTAGCTAAACAACTCTTATGGATGCTGACATTTAATAACTAGCCCAACCTCTTGACAGCTGATAGCTCATGGTATTGTCTTTTTGTGTTGTTTACTTTTTTTAGTTTGTCTCTTTTTTTCCAGCTATGATATGAGTTTCTGGAATACAGAAATCTTGCATTTATTTGCTGGCATTCCCTGTAATATGTAGAGTATTAATTTAAATATCTGTGCCTGGATTCCCACCATTACATTTGTTCTGGAGGGTATTATAAAAGAGCAATATTTGTTTTTAATACAATACTTATTTTCTTAGATTCTCAAAGGGTGATGTTAATAATTAATAGACTGTTAGGAGTCCAGTTAATAGTATTCATCTTAAGGGAAAAAATTAAGTAATAAAGGATGATGATAATCTAAAATAAAGTAGCCTCTTTTTGTAGAACTAGATGCGTTAATTTTTATTTTCTTGAAAATAGTTATTGTGAATATACCAATTTGTTTGTTACATGGGATACCTAGAGACATTTTTCTTGAGCCAAACATGTATGAATTTATCCAGCACATGATTGCTTGTAAGTATTTCAGCTTAACTTTATTCACTGAAAAATTGGTGTAGCTCATCAAACAGTAAGAATGTTTGTGGATATTAAGAATTTCAAGGCAACCTCCACTATTAACTGCCATTTGGCCTCATTTGCAACCATGACAAGGGATTCTCGCGAGATCTTGCCTGTGTTGGTTGAGACACATTTTGCAGCTTTCTTGGAACACTCTTTCATGGGCCTAGTTTAAATTCTGTCAAGCATCATGCTAGCTATCCTGTGACCTTTATCCTGTCATTCCACACATTCCTTTTCTTGGTCAAATCACACATACTACATTCATTTAGTCTTACAGGAAGGAAAAGAAAAACAAATATGCCACTCAGATGTGTCTACAAGGCTGTTTTATCTCTTCTTTCTCCAGTTATTTACTCTTTAAATTCAGTGGCCATATGTGAGTAGCTCCCATCACAACATGAGTGGAAGGCTCAGCGAATCCTACCCACTTCGCTTGAGTTTTGCTGCAGATTCAGAAGTCCTGAAGTGGGATTATAAAAGGCAAGGTTTTATTGAAAACACCTGGATAACATTACATTGTTGTCTATTTCATTTTGTTAGCTTACAAGCTTTCTTTTAGACATGAACTATGGCTTAATTAAAGTCTAAAATATTCCTTCACTATTCCACCCAAATCCTTATATAGTACTGTATACCGTATGGCAAATAGTGGATGAGAGAGTTCATGGAATAATCAGATGTTGGGTTTTACTCTTATCCATCTTTAACCTTGGAAATGGAGGCAGCTTATCAAGTAGGATTGAGTAGCATGTTTGATCTTTGCTTTTTAAGGTATTGTAAATCTGAAATGTGTTGCTGTTTACTAAGAAATCCCTGATTCTCTCATTTGTGTTACTTTTGCCATGTGTTTTCTAGCCAGAGGGCTCAAGTCAAGCATGTGGTAAATGTCTTTCTCTGTTAGTTAAAGTGGGACTAATGCTGCCTACTCTGTCCCTTATAGTAAGAGTAAAGTGGGAATGGAATATGTTGGCACTAAAAAAAATTTTCATGTTAACTTAATTGTTGGTATTAAAAGATAACAAAACCCGTATTTCCCTTCCCCATTTTGCAATGAGCACAGCTTTCTGAATTTGTTTACCTCATTCAGACTCTTACTCAAGAGTTTTTTGTCTTTGGTGTTTGATGTATAAGGGAATCCATTGCCTCTCTTTGGGGAATACACTAGCCTAGCAATAGGCCAGTCATCTCTAATAATAGTTCTTCCTTCTCATAAAAAAATCTGTGGGTACTAGGAAAAATTATCTCTGATTTTTTTTTTTTTTTTTTTTGAGACGGAGTCTCGCTCTGTCGCCCAGGCTGGAGTGCAGTGGCGCGATCTCGGCTCACTGCAGGCTCCGCCTCCCGGGTTTATGCCATTCTCCTGCCTCAGCCTCCTGAGTAGCTGGGATTACAGGTGCCCGCCACTATGCCCGGCTAGTTTTTTGTATTTTTAGTAGAGATGGGGTTTCACCATGCTAGCCAGGGTGGTCTCGATCTCCTGACCTCGTGATCCACCCGTCTCAGCCTCCCAATGTGCTGGGATTACAGGCTTGAGCCACCGCGCCCAGCCAAAATCTCTCTGATTTTTAAGAGGTTTGGGCAAAAAGAAGGTGGGAGGGTTGGGGGGAGGAGGAGTTGACAAAGATTTTGAGGAGAGATCACACTTCTTGGAGTTGTAATCTCTTACCAGTTTTATGATTTTATGCTATTGAATATTTCTATGCATTGTTCTTGTTTTATGTACTTGATAGGATAATGAGATCACATAGTAGATATGTGGTATTAAATGATTCTTTTCTTCTTATCTTCATCCTCCTTTCCTAACAGGCTCAGCAGTCTCCATTGGTCTCAGTCCCCTCTTGTTCAACCTTCATAGTGTCTTTCTCTGTCCACTTGGTGATCTAACCTTGGCTCTTCCCAGTGAGCTGTCTGAATGGAGACTCTGGAGTCTTTGCTTGTAAAAAGGTTGCTGCCATTTACCATACCTTAAAAGAATGACATGCATTCTAAGCATAGGAGGCAATTACATGATCTTCATGATAATTGGATTAATGCCTTACTTCTTTCTAGGATGTCAGTTCTAAACAGGCAGGACCCTGGTCTCATTAATTCCCTTGTGAATCCTAAAAGGCTAATATAAGTCTGACCTGTCAGAGATGCTCTACAAATTAAATAAACTTATGATTAAAAATGCAAATCATTAGAGTAGCATTTGAAGTGTGTAAAGTTCATGTGTAGAGTTAAATAATAAAAAAGAATTTAACTTCCTGTGGTTTAAATAAGTAAGGAAACAGTAGACACTGTAAATCTATTAGGTATATGCAAAATAATACCATTAGTTTCTTGTATCATGCACTACACTAGATAACTGCCCAGGTATGCATGATGAAGCCTGGAAAGATGAGATACCTACATTAAACATGTTTTAGGTGAACATATGCATATTAGGGTCCTCCAGAGAAATAAAACTAATAGTGTGTGTATGTGTTTAATTTATGCATTATGGGAATTAGATCACGTATTATGGAGGCTGAGAAATTCCACAGTCTGCCATCTGCAAGCTGGAGAACCTGGAAGTCCAGTGGTGTAATTCAATTTGAATCAAAGGCCTGAGAACCGAGGTAGGGGTTAGCGGCACTGGGGTGAGCCTTTGAGTCTGAAGTCTTGATAATGAGGAGCTGTGGTGTCCAAGAGCAGGAGAAGATGGATGTCTCAGCTCAAGATAGAAAGTGAATTTGCCCTTCCTCCACCTTTTTGTCCTATTTGAGCCCTTAATGGCATGATTAATGCCTACCCACACTGGTGAATCTGATCTTCTTTACATAGTCTACTTACTCAAATGCTAATGTCTTCTGGAAACACCCTCACAGACACACCCAGAAATAGCGTTTTACCAGCTATTTGGGTATCCCACAGCCCAGTCAAGTTGAGACATAAAATTAACCATCACAAAATGCTTTCAAATCCAGAGCAATTTATCATGGACTTTATTGCTCTTCTGAGAAAACATGTATTTTTTGAAATCTTTGAGCTGTGAAGCCTGGCATGGTGTGTCAGGAATTCTCCATCTTGGAGAGTTTCTTCTCAGAGCCACTCTCTCCTTGAGAGCTCTAGTAGAGCTTTTGTAGCTCCTCTCTTCTAGTGCTGAGTGCAGATTAGACAAAGGAATCATCCCCAAAATTATAGATTTGGAGCTAATGGAATCATGTTCATGAAAGAGAATAAACCTGGAGAGAATTCTAAAATTTGGATGTTATCATTAACGTGTTCCTCACACATCATTTAAGGCTAGCCATCCATTGCATATACAGTTTACCTTGAACAGTGTAGGAGTTAGTGGTGCCAATCCCCAATGTAGGCAAAAATCCATATATAAGTTTTGACTCCCCCCCCAAAACTTAACTACTAATAGTCTACTGTTGACTGGAAGCTTTGCAGATGACATAAACAGTTGATTAACACATATTCTGTATGTTATGTGTTTTATATACTGTATCCTTACAATGAAGTAAGATACAGAAAAGAAAATATTAAGATGATCATAAAATAATATATATTTACTATTTATTAAGTGGAAGTGGATCATAATAGAGGTCTTCATTCTCACTGATTTCATGTTGAGTAGGCTGAGGAGGAGGAAGAAGAGAAGAAAGGATTGGTCTTCCTATCTAAGGTGTGGCAGAAGCGGAAGAAAATCTATGTATAAATGCACTCATGCAGTTCAAATTTGTGTGTTCAAGGATCAACCGTATTAACTATGATCTAAGGAAGAAGGGAGACTAAAGCAGATTCCTATTCCATGTTGGGATGTGACAATATCAAAACTACATCTCAAGTCCAGAAACCACTAAATATTATCCTTTCTACCCTATGATATATGATATACATATGTCAAAACTATACATTCTGAGTGAAATAATTTTCTTTGTAATTTAATGTATGCATATATGTTAACGTTAATACAATTTTTATTTATTTATTTAACTTACCAAACACCTTGGCCAGTCATACTCAATGTAAACCTAGCTTTTAGGGAAATATTTATTCCTCCAGTTTTATTCCTAAATTTTACGTAAAGTTTTACATATATATTACTTAGTTACAGAAGCAATATTGAAGAAAGGCTTCAATTTGCTAAATTTACCCTTGATTGATGATGCATGAGGATCTAAATTTTATTTCAGTAACTCATGGATGCAATTAGTTTTATGTGTAATGAGGATTAGATAGGTCAGAAATTTTGTCCCATTAAGTGGACTGCTGAGTAATAGAGAATTTTAATTCCAATCGGGCAATGAAGGAACACTGACACTAATGCAGTATTGTCATGACACATTGTTGAATGTTCTCATCAACCTGAAGCCACAGGTTATTAACATGTTTTCTGGGAACAACTCATGTGTTTTCAGAACTTGAAAGAATAAGTTGTTGATGAATCAATAAGTAGCCATTAACTTGTATTGATTATATAGGTAACCTTAATTTAATTTATTGATATGCATGGCAAGCTGCCCTAGATTGAGTGACCCCTCATCCTTCTTATAGATTCACAGATTAGATGGCCATGTATTAACACACATGCCATCAGGTAGCTGGCCTCCATGGAGATGTGTAAATTACCAGATGCAGGACGGAATTGGACTTTTAATGCAGGGGTCCCCAACCCTCAGGACATGGACGAGTCGCAGTCTGTGGTCTGTTAGGAATCAGGCAGCACAGCAGGAGATGAGTGTCAGTGAGCAAGAGAAGCTTTGTCTGTATTTACAGCTGCTCCTCATTGCTTGCATTACCTCCTGAGCGCCACCTTCTGTCAGATTAGTGGCAGCATTAAATTCTCATAGACGCATGAACCCTAGTGTGAACTGTGCATGTGAAGGGCTCTAGGTTGCATGCTCCTTATGAGAATCTAATGCCTGATGATCTGTCACTGTCTCTCATCACCCCAAGGTGGGACCATCTAGTTGAAGGAAAACAAGCTCAGGGCTCCCACTGATTCTACATTATGGTGAGTGCTATGATTGTTTCATCGTATAGTATAATGTAATAATAATAGAAATAAAGTGCACAATAAATATAATGTGCTTGAATCATCCCGAAACTATCCCATCCAACCCTCCTTGTCTGTAGAAAAACTATTCCACTAAACCGATCCCTGGTGCTGAAAAGGCTGGGGACTGCTGTTTTAATGTCTGTAGATTCCTATTCATCTTCATGGAAAAATACTTTAGCCATGCATATTTGATACTTCTCATATGTTTTCCCTTTCAACTTCTGATTTGTTTTTTAAAAAAATAATTATTTGTTTAATGTCTAACCCAATAGGTCATGAACTTTGAGAAGGTAATAGTGTGCCTTTATGCACAGTTGTATTTCAGTGCTGAATACAGTGCCTGAAATGTGACAGGTAGTCTACATATTTATTGAAAGAGTATAACTAAAATATTAATCAGTTATCTCCCCCTTTTGCATAGGTTGTAACAAGATTCTTCTATATAAAAGTAATTTTGGGTGGCCCTGGTGACAAATTTTTAGTACAATTTTCTCACACTTTTTTACTTCTGAGTACACAAGTAACATTAATATAATAACTACAGGTCACTGTTGAAATAATTCAAATAAATACAGAATTGTAAACGGCAAGATGGAAAGACATAGATGTTCTTTTCAGGCAAGTAGTAACTAAATACTATATGGGGTGCTATATTGTACTGAATAACACCCTGTGAGATGCTACGTGACACAATGTATGTATTTTATTGTCCCACCTTAACTTTTGTGGGACTGTACCTTAAAAAACATTGACCTGAAGCCTCTAATGCAGCTTTGTTTGGAAGAGGTCCAGAGTATATAATGTTTTGGTAACATTTAAGCATATGAAAGGCAGAAAAAACCCTTAACTACCATGCTGTTTTATTAGTGTCACTTGTCTCCTATTTTATATGTCGGAAGAAAACCAGGATACAATTGATGTGTCCATCTAAACAGAAAATTCCTAAAGGAAAAGCAGCTCCATTTGTAACCTACATTCTTGACACATTCATTTCATCATGCCTAATTCTTAACATCACTACTATCAGTTACTGAGTTGCTTAATATGTGCCACACCTGTATCATGCCCTGCCAAGCACAGGGCCTTTGGATATGAAGTCCACAGTCTGGATGGTTCAAGTGTTCAAGTGAGATGAACTTGCTTACTGGCCAGGGCTCAGGAAGGGTGTAGCTGGAAGGGTGAGATTTTCCACTCCCATTTTGCTTGATAAATCTTCCATAGAGGGGAAAATTCATGGAGGCAGAGAGTATAGAGATATTACAGATGAAGGTGTTTTAAAGAGTGAGACTGCAGGATATTTGGTAAACAGCCTCGGGTTCCTGTTAGGTGAACATACAGGTATTAGTCCATTTTCATGCTGCTGATAAAGATATACCCAAGACTGGGAAGAAAAATGTTTAATGGACTCACAGTTCCACATGGCTGGGGAGGCCTCACAATCATGGCAGAGGATGAAAGGCACTTCTTACATGGTGGTGGCAAGAGAGAATGAAAGCAGAAACCCCTTATAAAACCATCAGATCTCATGAGACTTATTCACTACCACCAGAGCAGTCTGGGGGAAACAACCCCCATGATTCAACTATCTCTCACCAGGTCCCTCCCTCAACACATGGGAATTATGGAGAGTACAAGCAATATGAGATTTGGGTGGAGACACAGAGCCCAACCATATCAATACATCTAGATGGAGTTCCACCAACTTTTGTTTGGTAATAGCTTTATTGAGGTATAATTTACATACCATGAAGTCCACCCATTGCAAATGTAATATCCAGTGATTCTGTATAGATTTCTAGAGTAGTGCAACCGTTACCACATGTGGATGTTCAAAAGGCTGTATGTCCTTCTGCCTTCTCAGCCCTCTGTTCTGCAATGAGAGTGAACGCTCACAGTGAGATCCTAATCTCTACCTCTTAAACCAGTGAAGGAATATTTTTAATTTGTGGTCTTTTTCTTCTCCATTGAATTATATTCATTTCTCTGTTGTCAGGTAAACATTATAAATTTGTTCTTAGATTTGTATAAATTTGTTCTTAGCGTTCTAACATTTCAGGTTTCAATATATTGTTTGTTAGTGAGTGGAATGGCAGTGGAATGTGACAGAATGAAATTGTATGTTTAGGAATAGTAAGTGCCTGTGTGGAGGGAGATAATAAAGTTTTCATTAAGTCACCAAATTCTATAACTTAGCTTTCTTTTTATATTTATGATAATATATCTATAGGCTGTTATATGAATATTCGAGTCAATTTTGAATATTTTAGAATTATAGGTTTTTAAAGTGGCAGTGGTTTAAAGTCATTTTCTGGTCTAATTTGAGCGGGTGAAATGTTATCCCCCAAACATGAAGCAGCTTATGCTAAGAGTGGCTAAATTTATTCATTCAGGTTTTCATCAATTATTTGATGAATGACTTCTACAACCAAGTCACAGGATTAGTTATTAGTGAGGAAAAAGAAAAAGTGAAGTTTCTGTGGTCAACTGAGCTGGCTTGGTTGTAACTGCTAATTCAGTGTTTGTTCATCAAATATATAATTTCACAGAATATCTACATCACACAAGGTCACTGTATGATCATGATGGAGTGAGACAAAAAGCAAGACCGCTCTATAATCATGTGTGATCACAAACAAAACAAGAACACAACCCAAGCCATGGAAATGACCATGTGCACTCAGCTAACATGACTGCTGTTTCTTTACCAGCATTTTAGCCTTGCATTGTCCTTCTTGCCTTCTAAATGAAAACTACTAAGATACCCAGTCATAGAATTGGCCTTGCTTTTCAGCATTCAACAGAAAAATCCAATTCACAGTCCCCAATTGAGAGGAAAATTAGATTTGTCTGAATCTTCCACAAAATCTTCTAACACAAAGCCAAATCTTGTACCAAGCCCCTCTTAATAACCTCTACTGAGACCTTTCCTTCATGGTTCCACGTGGTTGCTTTCTCTCTTGTTGCAATGAGCCTGGCTTTGTTTGACTGCTGATCTATTCCCCGTGATCTTTGCCTGGAGATCAAGTACTTTATGTTTGGAGGTAAAATGGATATAAAGAGACTTTGTCTCAGTTCTCATGGAGCTTTTATTCTGTTCACAGAGACAGACATAAGTAAGATAATTTGCTAATTAGTAGAAAATTGCCAATGAAATCAGTGCTCTGGAGACAGGAATTACCTGTTTGTATAACAGGGGTCTGGAAGCTTCACTGGGGAAGTGTCTATTGAACTGAGAGGTAAGAAGGACAGACAAGGGGAAAGGTGGGAAGGGCAAAGGGAAAGGACCTGAGACAGCAGATAGGGTAGCATTTTGGAGACATTGAGAGAAGACCAGTAGCAATAGAGGGCAGGGTAATGGTGGGGGTTGGGCAGGTGAGGTCCAGTGTTAGAGGCTGAATGTTGAAAATTGTGATCTTTTTTTCAAAGAGCTGAAAGAAAGCCATTGAAACATTTAGGGAAGGTAATGGTGTTATCACATCACAGTGCATTGTACAAAGATTTTTGGATGTTGTGTGAAGAACATATTGGGGAGGATCCATGTTGGATGTGGGAAGACTGGCCTAGAGGGTTGTTTAGATGAGAAGTGATAAAAGCTTGGGTGACAACAAAGGAAGTAAGAATGGAGAGTTGTAGACTCTTCTTGGATATATTTTATAGCTAAAATAAATAAGACTGTATAATGGATTAGAATCAAGGAAGTGGGAGATAGAGGGAGGTGTTCTGACTTGGGCAACTCAAGAGATGTCGTGACATTTACCGGCTTGATGCATGGCACGTTTACTACCTTTACTAACGTCAAAAACCTGCTATATACTGGAACTAAAATTCACTTTGTCTGTCTTCTGGAGCAGGCCTTCGTCCCTTTACTTTCAACCTTTGTGTCAAAAATGAAGTACTAGGGAAGACATGGAACTGGGAGAATTTCAGGAAGGTTGGTTCAGGAATTGATATAAGGAAATTTTGAAATATACCATCCTGTTGTGATAATTGGCCATTTTAAAGCCCCTTTAAAAAAATTCCAGGATCAGTAATTTTAAAGCTGACTCTCTCAGTTGAATAGGAAGGCTGTTTTCTGGGAATGAAAGTTGGGGTGCAATTTTGGAGAGAGAATGCGGTTTAGGAAATGTGATGATATGTATGATATCTTTTTTAGATGTTATTGGAACCGTGTCTTTATTTTTGTGCTTTTTTATTAATAGGTCAGCCTTCCATTCATCCACTCAACCATTATTTTCCTTCAAAAGCATGTTCAGAGAGTGATTAATTCCCATGTCTGTTGCTAGAAGCTGAAGATAAATAACAATGAGTAATTGTTGTACAATGTAGAGGATGCCAGTCCAGGAGTCAGGAAACCTGATGTTAGCCCCAGATCTGTTTCTATTATTATGTACATTTCTTTAAATAATTTATTATTTTTTGGCCTTTGTTTTCTTATCTGCAATATGGAAATAAAAAATACATATCCTGATTACCTTAGAGGCACAAACCTTTATTTAGGAAAACAAAAACAAAAACTATGTTCCCCAAACTGCAAAGCAACATAAGGGAGGCAGAGAGACGATGAGTTTTGGTTCCTTGTAAAGCAAGGATAATATTACTACAGGCCTAAGGTTTTCAGGATTAGTAAATGAGATAAGACATGTAAGGTCTATCAAATACTAAATATCCTAAGTGAAAAACACTATTCATACTAAATATTAAAACACTAAAAACTGAAATGTTCACTTGTTGTTGGAGAAAGTCAGATTTTAACATTCCTGACATAGTGGTCAAATACTGTGGTTTTGATTCGTAAGACAGCAACAGTCTGCACTTCAGTCTCAGTAGCCTGGGGTTGAGAAAAATTAGAATAATATTAATATTAATTCCCATTCTCATTAAACATTCTTTCTCCCATGAAGAACTTCAGGACCTTAGCCCCTTCTGTGCCCTACCCTATGCACCCCACCTAAAATTATTCTTTTAAAAAAAAAAAATTCCCTGAATTCTGTTTGTGTTCTCTATCCCTTTCCTACTATTTTTTTTTCTTGATGACTTCTCTCTGTATAGCTCTTAAGAAGGGTGTTTTATTATGGTACTGTCTAAGAAGCCACTGCTTCTCAGCCTGGTATCTACATCCTGGTGCTGTGCAGCTGTAAAAAAATAAAAATCCTTCAGTTAACCAGGCATGGTGGCACGCGCTGGTAGTCCCAGCTACTTGGGAGGCTGAGAAAGGAGAATTGCTTGAACCCGGGAGGTGGAGGTTGCAGTGAGCTGAGATTGTGCCACTGCACTCCAGCCGGGATGACAGAGCAAGACTCCATCTCAAATAATAATAATAATAATAATAATAAAATAAATAAGTAAAATTCTTCATGTGTCATTTACCACCATTTTCCAAGCAGTGTTCTGGGCAGATATGAGGAATAATGCCTCTGCCTGCCTCCACAACTTGGTGATGTATGTCATGACTTGTGTGTCCCAAATTGGTATTGTTTTAGTACCAAATGCATGGCACAATTTCTATAATCACCAGTCTAACTCCCTTTCCCTTCTTTCTCTTGCCAGGCACAAAGCCACTCTTTTGGCAACTAGAGGTTGGTCACTGGTTTTACATGACCAGTGATTTTTAAATTCAACGGAGTCTCATCTACTGCAGCACATTTATCAATCTGTTTTAGAGCTTTATTTTTATTCCTTGACGATTTTAACATAAATTAAAAAAAAATTATGTGTCAAATACCTTCTATTGCTTATATAATGATAGAAGTGCTTTGGACATGAAGCTATGAAAACTGGTGTTAGAATATGTTCTCTCTCAGACACTAGTTAAATCATCCGAGGGAACACATTTAAAAGTCTCTGAACCTTAGTTTCCTGTACAATGGGCATAAAACCTCCTCGATTTTTCTGAGAAGATGTCCTCAAAAAATCTTGCACAGTGCCTTGCAAAGTTTCTGACTTGGAGAATGAATGTAATGAAAGTGTTGGCCCCAGTTTGACTAAAGAAGGCAGGAGAGACTTCTCATGAGAAACGTTGGCAAATGTTATGACCATAATCTTTTTTCGAAGCTATAGTGTGCTTGATTACCTGAGGCCCTGGGGAGAGTTTATGTTTGTCATCATAATATTACATGCTATGTTTGGCAGTATGTTATATTCTGCTATACCTGCAATTTATTTGGGGAAGGAGTTTGTATGAGGAATTCTATATTAATGTAAGTAGTATTGGATTTTCCTTCAATTCCTCTAGGTCCTGTTTTATTATTGCCTCAGTCCTTTCTCTTTAGATCATCATGTGAATGATGATGAAAGTAGAAACCATACATCGAAAACAGAAAATGTACATGATTGGGGAGTGGGTTGTTGTCTCAAGGCAAATAATTCACTTGCTTCTTTTGACTGTAAACTTCCATGTTATTTGAAAGTATTTTGCCTAGGGAGTCACGGTTTTATTTTTTATTTTAGTTCTTTAGAAATGTTGGTAACTTTACTATATGAATTGATCTGATTTGGTTCATTTTTATAATCCTTGCTTCAGCTAGAAAAGGAAAGAAAACGATGGTAAAGGCCCTTTTGCAAAACAAACCAAATCTAATAAGAAAGCAAATGTAAAACAATGAGTTATAGCAAGTCTTCAGTGTCTCTTATTATTTTAGTTGAAAACCATAAAATCAACCGTGAAAACTGCCAGTTACAGAGCCCTATAGCATAATCAAAATTCCCAGTGATCTTGAAATAATGTAGTACCAACTTGATTTAAATAATTTGGTCACTGATAATTTGATTTTTTTAACACACCAGTAGAATGGATAAGTTTAGGGGGAAAGAACTCATTTCTCCTTAGGAGGCTGGAGAATATTCAGGATTTTTCTATAAGCTTAGCTATCAAAGATGTGTGCTGTATATAGAGATTATCTTTAAGAAGATTATTATCCAGATTGAGTGGAGGGGTTGGCAAACATTTTCTATAGTGGGCTCCATGGTAGAAATTTTAAACTTTGCGGTCGTATAGTCACGGTCACAACTACTCAACTCTGTCATTGTAGGATGAATGAAACTATACAGATGATAAGGAAATGAGTGGATGTGGTTTGTTCTAAAGAGATTTATTTACAAATATAAGCAGTGTGTCAAGTTTACTCCATGGAGTGTATTTTACTAACCCCTGTTCTAGGGAGAAGGAGGGAAGGAACTTATTTGTTAAATGGTTGACATGTGACATAGAAATCACAGCATTCCAGAGTTCAGAAGTGTGTCTTCAATGCTGTTCTAAGGGCCTGAACATGAAGTCTTTATCCCTATTCAGTTCTGTAACTCCCTTGCACCTGGCACATTCAACAAATATTTACTATCTTGTTTTTAACATGTTAAAGTCATGACTAAGCAATTTGAAAGTGAATATATATTAATATTTTAGTGAGTGCTGTTGTACTAATTTCTTAGTCACTACCTCTACCTCCCTCCAACAAACAGGTATCATATAGCTTTTGACCAATATTAATGTCAAAGATTACGAAAGCTAATACAGTAAGCCAGGATTAGCACTTGGAGAAGTCTTTTAAAATGTTGGTAATATAAAGAAAAGTTTAAGAGTGTGGTGTTTGGAGTTACCCATACCTAGATTCAATTTCTGGCTCTGTCATTTACTAGAGATAATAGACCTCAGCCACATAAGTTCACCTCTCTAAATCTCAGTTACCTCATCTGTAAAAGAGAGAAAATAATGGTGTCTCCTTCATTAGATTGTTGTGAATACTAAAGAAAATTCTTCTTGGAAAGCACTTAACATGGTGCCTAGTAAGAGCTCTGTAAATAGCACCTCTTATTATTATTAATGGTATATCATTAAAGTACCAAATTCTTAGTATGCTCATACTTTCAAGAATGTAAAAGTTGAAATTATAGAGGTTTTTTTTTCACTTTTTTCCTGGATGGACTGTTATGTAAAAATTGATATTTCTTCTAGGAAAATGTCAGCTCATAGTCAATTAATTAAAACATTTTGATAATGTAGGCAAAGATTGGAAATGAATTTTATTATATATGGGTGAAAAGTATTGATACACCAAATATATAAGCCAAATATATTAGTATTTTTTAACCCACGGAAAGAACTGATTATTTTGAAGCAGGGTAGCTTTTTCTATCTTTACCTTTTTTGTTTCATATGCCTTTTAAGTGTGCAGGAATACAAAACTTTCAGATAGTTTCTGAGGAACTTATAAATGTAAAGCTGAAATCTAGCATTGAAAGTAGATATTTCTTCACTTTCAAACTATATCACCTCCAAAAAGCTTAACAGCTTATTTTTTTCTCATTCTCTTAATCTATTGGAGAATAGCTTTAAAGAGTGGCTCTTTGCATTTTCTTTCTTTCTTTCTCTTTCTTTCTTTCTTTCTTTCTTTCTTTCTTTCTTTCTTTCTCTCTCTTTCTTTCCTTTCTTTCTTTTTCTTTCTCTCTTTCTCTCTCTCTTTCCTTTCTTTTTTTTTTTTTTCAGGGTCTTGCTTTGTCAGCCAGGCTGGAGTGCTCAGCCTCCCAAGTAGCTGGGACTACAGGTGCGTGCCACCACACCCAGCAAATATACATATATATATGTATATATGTATTTTTTGTGTGTGTGGAAACGGGGTTCTGCCATGTTGCCCAGGCTGGTCTCGAATTCCTGACCTCAAGCAATCTTCCCACCTCGGCCTCCTAAATTGCTGAAATTACAGGCGTGAGCCACCACGCCCATCCTGCATTTTATTTCTCATCTTCAGAGTATACTATACACATATCCAAATACATATATGCTTATAAGTCTGATATGTATACATGTAGGTTTTTATTTAATCTCCTAGAATAAGATGTGTGTGGATATGTGTGTACGTATTTTTTTTGTATTTTATATATTTAAGTGCAACATCTTAAGGAGAGAGAAAGAAGGAAAGGAAAGGAGAATTGTAACTATAAGATGCTTTTTGGTAAGCTAGGAGTGGGGGGGCAATCTGAAAATACTCCTTGTATAATAAGCTGTATATCCTTACATCATACTATTCTGATTAATATCACAGCACTGCCTTTTTTCTCATTCTGCCTATTCCTTCATCTCCATTGGCCTCATATATATAGTGACATTAGGAATGACATGGGAACCTTACCAGAGTGTTTATCATGTAAATTTGGCAGCTATCCTATCAAACCATTTTTGTTAACTAGTTTCTTTAGAGTCTCAGTTCAGTCTCTAAGAATCGGATATCAATACATACCTTATCTTATTAATTCTTTGGTATAATATTTGAAGGTCAGTAAAATTCATTGTGCCTGAGATAAATAATCACAATGATAAGAAGATAACCCAGTAAAAAAGTGAAACAAAATACAACCCAAATATAACAATGACATCCTATAGATTTGCAAAGAAAACAGAAGTTATAAGCATTCAAATGTGGAAAACTCAAATAAAATTGAGACCTTTTTATAAGACATACAAAAGCATAAGACATAAATATTGTGTAAGAAACATAAATGGACAAAGTAAAATTTAAAAAAAAACTGATATTTTTGAGAAAAGAATGAGGTGGCCAGGCATGGTAGCTCATACCTGTAATTCCAGCACTTTGGGAGGCTGAGGCAGGAGGATAACTTGAGGCCAGGAATTCAAGACCAACCTAAGCAACATAGTGAGACCCTGTTTCTTAAAAAATAAATTAATTAAATAACTTGGGCACAGTGGCACAAACCTGTACTCCTAGCCACACAGTGGCCCGGAGGTCACCTGTGCATAGAAGCTTGAAGCTGCACTGAGCTATGATCACGCCACTGCACTTTAGTCTGAGTGACAGAGACTGTGTCTCTAAAAATAAATAAATAAATAAATAGAATTAATGAGGCAGACAGGCATAGATGGAACAGTATCTATAATTGTGGGTAGTGTTGATCAAAGGATGCAGTTGAGAAGAAGGGAAGGCTGAGTGGCTTCTGTGACTAGTGATGGTAGAAAATACAAACCAAAAATTCACACAAAATGAAAATGGAGCCTCTTGCTCAGAATATGTCCAAGCCTTGCCAATGTCAGAAGCATTCGATATAAAGGGAGCATGCTAGGCATCAACTATTGATAAAAACAATCATTTTACTATAAAATACTGTATCACTTAAAGGGTGAGATATCCACAAACTTTGGGCTTTTCCGGAACATGTAATCTTGACTCCCACAAACCACAGAATTAAATCATTGATAAATGCATCAGTTTCATAGTCACACCCTGAATGTTTATTATTCAGACATAAAAAATGAAATTTCCAATCCATAATATCTATTTGTAATCATCAAGTAACATATAGATGTGTCATTCCAAAAATAAGAGGGTAACACACATATAGATGATGGCTTAGAGATGGCTACCTCCTTTCTTAAGATTAGGTGAACGCTTTTAAGAAATGGCTCATTATCTTTAAGGGTACGTTTCTCAAGTACACAATTTAACTGGTTCATTTCAGACATCTTTCTGTCACGCAAGTTAAATGAAGATGTGTGTCTATATGACCAGAGAGAGTCCTGGATTTTGAGATGCCAGAGATCAGACAGAGAAGGACCAAGCCTGACAGTCTGGAGTAGGAAAGACCTCATTGGAAGAGGTCACTCCAGTCAACACCATGAAGAGTTGGAAGAAATGGGGAAGGCTTGGACTTACAGGGAGTGGAGAAAGCTGATGTAGGGAGGGAGTTTTGGAGAATGAAAGGTTGGAGAGAACCTGTTCTATAGATAATTGAGAAAGAGAAAAAATTGCGTAAGAAGTACATTACAGGCCATATGAACCAAGTTCTATAACATCCCATGAGAAACCGGAGTAAAGAACAAAACTTGCTTTAAATAGTGTAGTGTGATATTATATAAGAGCTAAACCACAGAGATCTCCATGTTTATTAGGGTTTGTTTTAATTTTTATTTATTTATTTATTGAGACAGAGTCTCTCTCTGTAGTCCAGACTGAAATGCAGTGGCACAATCTCAGCTCGCTGCTACCTCCGCCTCCTGGGTTCAAGTGATTCTTTTGCTTCTGCCTTCCTAGTAGCTGGGATTACAGGCACGCACAACCAACCCAGCTAATTTTTGCATTTTTAGTAGAGACAGGGTCTCACCATGTGTTGGCCAGTCTGGTCTCAAACTCCTGGCCTCAGGTGATCCACCTGCCTCAGCCTCCCAAAGTACTGGGATTACAGGCGTGAGCCACCACACCCGGGAAATATATTTATTTATTTTTTTCAAAGAAGAAAGTGTGTTTCAGTTGCAGATTTACTGGAGATTACGCAATATACCCTTGCATCTCTTTTTACGAAACTATACTTAAGAAAATCAACTCAGAAAGCAACAGAAAAAAAAAGTATTGTGTGAGATGTCCCATATAAATGGCATCCAAAATAGACAGACAATTCCAATGAGAAGAATATTTCAAGTTCATCTGGAATTTTCACTTACTTAGACAAATCCTTCATGACCTATTTGTTTTAAAATTCTTCCGTGTCTAAAAAGTGAGATTCTATATTAGTATCACTTTGCCTCATAGACATTGCACAGGGTGATTTATCAGGCAGGTTTCCCTTTGAGAACTGTACTGGATTGCTGGGGCTGCCATAACAAAATACCACAGACTGGGTGGCTTACGCAATAGACGTTTTTCTCACAGTTCTGCAGGCTGGAAGTCCAAGATCAAGGCGTCTCTGGGTTTGCTTTCTTCTGAGGCCTCGCTTTTTGACTACGCTCCTCACCACATCCTCACACTGCCTTTCTTCTGTGTGCACGCTTCCCTGATGTCTACTTACATGTCCTAATTTCCGCTTCTTAGAAGGACACCAGTCAGACTGGATCAGTGCTCACCCCGGTGGCCTCGTTTTAACTTCATCACCTCCTTAAAGGCCCTGTCTCCGAATACAATCTCATTTTGAGGTACAATCTCAGTTTGAGGTGAGTTAGGGCTTTGAATTTGGGGGGAACTGAAAATTCAGTCTGTAGTAAGGACAAAAGGCCTATTTGCTGAGTACTTGAGGGTAATCATGGGTTTGGCTGGAGAGACAAAGGGAACTTCAGGTCTCAGTGAGTTTTTGTTTGTTTGTTTATTTGTTTGTTTGTTCGTTTATTTGTTTGTTTGTTCATTTTTTGGTTTTTGTTTCTTGAGACAGTCTCCCTCTGTCGCCCCTGCTGGAGTGCAGTGGCATGATCTCAGCTCACTGCAACCTCCGCCTCCCTGGTTCAATCAATTCCCCTGCTTCAGCCTCCCAAGTAGCTGGGATTACAGGTGCATGCCACCACTCCCGGCTAATTTTTTGTATTTTTAGTAGAGCTGGAGTTTTAGACTGGTCACAAACTGCTGACCTCAGGCAACCTGCCTGCCTCAGCCTCCCAAAGTGCTGGGATTATAGGCATAAGTCACTGCGCCCGGCTGTCTCAGTGAGTTTTTAAGCCAGGGTCTCAGATTCTCTGAGCCTCCCCAAGAATTGTAGGTGAAAGCCTTCCCAGAGGGCAACCCTATATTTACAGCATCCCTCGTGTTGCAGTTATTGCTCTACATACTCAGATGGCTTCAGGAAGCTGTCAGTGCTCATGCTGTCTACCAGGTATATATTTTCATGAGACAAAACAATTGATTGAAAATGTACCCATTCAATTAAGCAGTTTATGAGTAAGTGGCCCCTGACAGGATAGAATTAAGTGAAATCTGAGATGATCCAATCAATGTTATCTTCCCCTGTGGTATATTTTCTTTTCTTTTTTTTAAAATTATACTTTAAGTTTTAGGGTACATGTGCACAATGTGCAGGTTTGTTACCTAAGTATGCATGTGCCATGTTGGTGTGCTGCACCCGTTAACTAGTCATTTACATTAGGTATATCTCCTAATGCTATCCCTCTCCCCTCCCCCTACCCCATGACAGGCCCCAGTGTGTGATGTTCCCCACCCTGTGTCCAAGTGTTCTCATTGTTCAATTCCCACCTATGAGTGAGAACATGTGGTGTTTGGTTTTCTGTCCTTGTGATAGTTTGCTGAGAATGATGGTTTCCAGCTTCATCCATGTCCCTACAAAGGACATGAATTCATCCTTTTTATGGCTGCATAGTATTCCATGGTGTATATGTGCCACATTTTCTTAATCCAGTCTATCATTGATGGACATTTGGGTTGGTTCCAAGTCTTTGCTATTGTGAATAGTGACACAATAAAAATACATGTGCATGTGTCTTTATAGCAGTATGATTTATAATCCTTTGGGTATATACCCCTGTGGTATATTTTCATGTATTTTTTCCTTAAGTGGCAATTGGGCCCAGACCTGGAAGACAATTTATATGGGCAGATTTTGTATGATTAAATGGAATTAAATATTTTCACATAAAAGGAGGATTCAGGTGGTATTTATTTCTTTTCCGAACTCTGTCTCTTAAATTATAAGATATGTGTTTGAATTTTATTTTGTTTTTCTCTTATTGAAAAAACTACTTGTCAGGCCGGTCATGGTAACTCACACCTGTAATTCCAGAAATCTGGGAGGTCGAGGTGGGTGGATCACTTGAGGTCAGGAGTTCAAGACCAGCCTGGCCAACATGGTGAAATCTTATCTGTACAAAAATTACAAAAATTAGCCGGGCATGGTGGCACACACCTGTAATCCCAGCTACTGGGGTGGCTGAGGCAGGAGAATTGCTTGAGGCTGGGAGGTGGAGGTTGAAAGGTTGCAGTGAGCCGAGATGGTGCTATTGCATTTCAGCCTGGGTGACAGAGCGAGACTCCATCTCAAAAAAGAATAACTACTTGTCCAGAACATGTCAATGTGCACAGGTTTCATGATAATTCCTCCTGAAGAACTGATACTATCTTATATTTGCTGGGTATACAAATTTCCTTTGATATATGGATAGATTTCTTTTCTCAGAAACTCATTTTAGGCTTTGGTTTTTTTAAAGGTACAACAAAAACTGGGACTGCCCATGAATGTTGACCATCCTTACCTCAGTTTGCTTCTCAGGAATGGAAAATTTCTGCCCCCAAACACTTAAGGCAGTAGCTTTCCTTCTCTCATCTGTTGACTCTGAGCCAGAGGATTCTTTCCAAATTTCTCTCACATACTCTGAGCATTTAGAATATTTAGAATAGTGCCCTTGACTGTCATGTGTAGTTTTCTAGGTTTGGTATTTACAAAGAAATAGGAAACTATGGATGCTTCTCAACATTACAGGAAGACATCCAGTGGGTAGTTTGGTAAGTCATAACCCTTCACAATCAGAAATTCTCCTCCATAAAGTTAGAGAGGTAGTTAAACCTGGGAATACAAATCTATGTCTGCAGCCCTGTGCAGTCTCAATGTGGGAAGTCCGGGCTTTTCCGTCTGCTGGCCTCAGCCATCTCCAAAATGCCCAGCTATGAAACCAAGTCCTTAAACTTCCTCCGACCTCCACCCTCACTCTTGGTGCCAGGCTTCTGTTATGCTTATTCTCCATCTAGTGAGTTTTGCAAACTTCTGTTATCCATGACCACTTTCACACGTATTGACATTTACACACAGCATCTGTTCCATTATTTACTTAATAGTTTTCTTTAAATCGGTAAGTTTTGACTTCATTTATTTATGAGGGCAATTTTATGCCATTAGCACACACTTCAAAATCTATATATGCCATTATTTTATATGTTAATATAAAAATTAACATCACAGAAGCAGAGTGTAGTGGAAATTCTCATGACTGACCATGTGTCAAGTTCTGGGTTAGTATTTTGGTAGAGCTCCATAACATCTCCTTGCTGATTCCTTCAGCTAGAATTTGTTGTGGGCCTGCCACATTCTAGACACTGGGAATGGAGGGGGATAAGACAGATACGGTCTATGTGCTTGTGAAACTTAGGGTCTATTGAGAGAGAGAAACAAGAGAGATAAATAAACAACTAAGCAAGCCAACCCTTCCCACCAAGAAAATCAGAAAGCAGTGTCTCAAAAAAACAGAGAGAGTGTAGGGATGAAGAGTGCCTATGAGGTAGGTTTTTTTTTTTTTTTTTTTTTTGAGACGGAGTCTCGTTCTGTCGCCAGGCTGGAGTACAGTGGTGCAATCTTGGCTCACTGCAACCTCCGCCTCCCGGGTTCAAGTGATTCTCCTGCCTCAGCCTCCCGAGTAGCTGGGATTACAGACATGCACTACCACACCTGGATAATTTTTGTATTTTTAGTAGAGAAGGGGTTTCACCATGTTGGCCAGGCTGGTCTCAAACTCCTGACCTCAGGTGATCCGCCCACCTCGGCCTCCCAAAGTGCTGGGATTACAGGCATGAGAGGTAGTTCTTATTATTGTTTGCTTTCTACAGCTGAGGAATGGAAAGACTAAGTATGTTAAGGAACCTACTCAAAGCCATAAAAGTAGGAAAAAGCAGTCAACTTTCCTCCAGTTAGGATGAGTGTGGACACAGACATCTCACTCACCGGAGTGAGTCCCGCGGTTGTGTTTATCTTCTCTGCCCACATAAATTCTTGTTTTTGTCTTGTTTTCTGCAGTGAACAGGAATTTCTAAAAGCAGCACCCTTCCCATTCTTTCTCCTTTTCTTCTTCAAACTCTCACTTGTCTGCTTTATTTTCCAGTTACTCAAATGCTATAGAATGAATGTCCCCTCCACCTTCTGCCCGGCAATTCCTGTGTTGAAATCCTAACCTCTAATACCTTCTGATGGTATTAGGAGGTGGAGCCTTTGGGAGGTGACTCAGATATAAGGATGAAGCCCTCATGAATGAGATTAATGCCCTCACACACACAAAATAACCCAGAGCTCGCTTGCCCCAATCTCCAGCCTTATGAGTATACAATGAGAAGTCAGCAGCTGCAGCCCCAAAGAGAGCCTTCACCAGAACCCGAACATGCTGGCAATTTGTCCTCAGACTTCCAGCCTCCAGATCTGTGAGGAATACATTTCTGTTGATAATAAACTGCCCAGCCTAGAGTAGTCTGTTATTGCCCCTTAAACTAAGATACCAAGAAAAATAGCAGTCTTTGTAAAATGATGTATTCCAAGATATAGCTTTTTTGTGTGTGTGTAGAGTGCGCAGGCAAATAAAGGAGCCACACATTTCAGTTGAATGAATGCAAGAGTTAAGCATTTTTAAAAGTTATAAATTATGAAGATTGTGATGCTACAGGATGATACCTTTTCAGCTTCTGTTGTCATTAACTTGGAATTATAATGGCTACTTTGAGTATTGAAAATGAGAATATTGTGCAAATCGGTATTCCACCCTTCAAGGATATGGTTAGGGTTCTTTCTAAGATTATAAGGCAATGATTAAGCTGGATTATGCTGAAGCATCTTTCAGAATTGCAAAGGTACTTTATCAGTACAGTGTGGAAATTTTAAGTTTGAGGATGGCGCCCTCTTCTGGTTGAAAGTTCTCTTTTTTTTTTCTTAATGTGTTTTCTATTTCATATTCAAATAGAAATATAATACAAAACTTGTCCTGGGAATTAATTTTTTAAAAAATTTAAAGTTGAGAAGTGGAACATAAGTTGTCATAATGTGAGGTTTTGGAAAGGTAAATCCCACCTCTAAAGCCTCCGAAATTCCTCTCCTATTCCGGTGTATGTGAAATTTGAGTGTACTCTGTAACATACTCTAAACACAAGATACAATGAGTGTGTGTAGAGTATCGTATTAAAGTGATTGCTTAGATTTCCAGCATTGATGAAATATGTTTTTAATCGTAAGTAATTTCGAAATTGTTTTAAGGATTGAACACACTTATCAGGGAATGATTGTTGAATGGCTGATGCTATTTCCTATGAAAATGAGCAGCACAGTGCTTAGTTTGGATCATTTTTATTTCTTCTTCCAGCCTCTCATTCTCTCTTCCCATGGCTTAAACTTAATACTCACGCAAGCAGTATGTGGTTTCTTCCCAGCCTCCTCTCATTTGCCCGTCCACATAATGGCTTTGCCTGGAGCTCTTTCCGTTAAATGACAGGCTGAGGCAGCTTTTCATGGCAGTTTCATAACCAAAATAATATTTCCATGCTTTTCCTACTGTCAAATGTATATGAAGATGGAAAATGGGAAGAAACCGGACTTCAGTTCTGGGTTCCTATTCAAATCAATTTCCTTTAAAACAAACGCAAACTGAATCTGATGTTCATTTTCTTAAGTAATAGTTTGGAAGGCCCAACTTGGGTGGGTTGCCTTAGACATCATGTTTATTTAACTAGAAGGAATAACATAAGGTTCTGCCTCCCTTGATTTCTTCTTTGTAAGAGCAAGCACAAATATCTTGCCTTTTATTTGCACAAAAACAATAATCTACACAGAAATTAAATCTTTTCTTTATGCTGTTTTAGGAAACGATATAAGAAACTTTCAATGTCTTGACGATGAGCTAACTAGGAAAGACACATCCTGTTCTTCACACAGATGTAGCAAAGATGTTACGTAGTCTTAAACCTCTACCCCTCTGTGACCCAGTTGCTGTACCTAATAATAATACAGAAATTTAGATTTTTAAAAGAAGTACTTTGTGAAGCCAACTGCTTACTGAAAAAGAGACCATGTTCCCTACGGGCCTTAGAATAACTGTGTAGGTACCGCCATCTAGTGGTGGTTTTGCAGGAGACTAACGCAAAATGAGGTTTCCATTGTCTAATTTGAAGTAGCTCTCTTCTATTAGTGATAAATTGTCAGCTGAGATGAAATGCTGCACCTGAAATTTACTTACATTTTAAATTAAACTTTGAAAGACACAATCATTCCCAAAGTAAATGAAAATTTATACAACTAAGATTTATTAAAATCCTCTGTGGGAGGTGGCATGAAACCCGGGGCGGGTAGAAGAAACCTTGAACTTTGGAATTTGTTGAGTGTGAGTTGTAATACCTGCACTAGCTGTGTGGCTTGAGGCAAAACACATATCCTCCCTTGAACCTCAGCTAGACTTTTTTTTTTTTTTTTTTGACAGAATCTCGCTCTGTTGCCCAGGCTGGAGTGCAGTGGCGCAATCTCAGCTCACTGCAGCCTCTGCCTCCCGGGTTCAAGCAATCCTTCTGCCTCAGCCTCCCGAGTAGCTGAGACTACAGACGCGCGCCGCCACGCCTGGCTAATTGTTGTATTTTTAGTAGAGACGAGGTTTCACCTTGTTGGCCAGGATGGTCTTGATCTCCTGACCTCATGATCCGCCCACCTCAGCCTCCCAAAGTGGTGGGATTACAGGCATGAGCCACCATAACCGGCCAGCTAGACTATTTTTACAATGACAATGACATAAGCATATCTACTTAATGGGTTGTTGTGAATATGTCAGGGGCTCATGTAGGTCGGGCTCAAGGAATGGTAACTATTTTTATAGTTATTCTGCATTAAAGAACTAAAACATCAGTGTTTGTAGGGCTTTTTCTCCATATCAACTGTAAATTTCTTGAGGGTGGAAGCTGCCTTAGCCCCCCTTTGGATCTGAGATGCCTGGTGACCTGCCTGAGGCAGAGTAAATGTTTGTAGAATGCATGCATCTTGTTCCATCTTGCAAGCCAGGCTGTAGATGAGGTTAGAGGCTGGGGGTGAGATTTCTTTGCATTCCTCATAATTCATAGCATAGAACTTAAAGTAATTGATTAGAACATTTGTTTATGAATCTTTGACGAATATGCTGAAACCTGTGCACCATTTACTTTGTCATTTAGCTATGTGTTAATGTATCCTTCAAGTAAGGAAGTCTTTAATCCCAGAATTTTTTTTTTCATTTTTCATTTCCCATAAAAATCTCAACTCCTTGTTTATATTGTCCATTGCTTAATAATCTCTAATAGCATTGCTCTTGAGTTTATATGAAATTGCTCTGTGGAAAATAATATGGCTACTTCTTCTTCTTTACCTCCCAAATTTTGAAATGTCCAGTGTGGTTTACTTGCAAAAGAGTGAATGTCTTCTGGTTGAAATTTAATTGACAAGGCCTGCTGTTGGCTTCTGGGACTTGAGTTTAATTTTCTTTTGGGAAATGTATCAAGCGGCCTGCCTTCAAAGCCATCTCTCTTTTTTTTTTTTTTTCTTTTTATTCATTTGCTCCTACCGGGAGCAAGAGACAAATAATCTGAAGGAATTTTCCCACGGCACATTTGTTTGGTATATGCTTCCCACACTAGAATGTCAGCTCTGGAAGAACCGATATACAATTATATGCCAGTGTGTAGCAGAGAATCAATGTCTAATGTTGAATGAATAAGCACATAGAGAAAAAAGGAACAATTAAAGATGGAGGCAAAAATGCAGATTTTTTTAAAAATTTAGTTTTTAAAATACAAGATCTGCCCAATATGGTTTCAGCTGTGTGTGAAATGTTATAATGGGAAGGCAAGCAAATCAGTGAGAAGATCAGTGACTTTGGAGTCAAATAGCCCTAGGAACAAATCTTGGCTCTGCCATGTGCAAGGACTATGTGTAAATTAATTGTTTAGAACTTCAGCTTCTTATATGTAAAATTAGGATAATAATAACTTCTTCATGGGGTTGTTGTGAGAAATAAATGACAAAGAGTATTTAGTATAATATCTGGAGTGTACTGAGTTTTCCTGTGTGGACATAAATGAGAGAGCATCTAACCCTAGTTGGAGAGACCAGGCTTCATTGAGGAGGAGGTGTTTCAGCTGGAGTTTGACAAACTGGAATGAATGCAGTAGATTATAGTCCAGTAAGAAGAACTAACTGAAGTGCTTGGGACCAAAAGCATTTCAGATTTCAGATTTTTAAACTTGAGAATAATTGCATATGCATCATGAGAATCTTGGGAATGGAATCGAAGCCTAAACACGAAATTTATTCGTGTTTTATATGCACCATGTACACATAGCCTGAAGGTAAATTTAAACATTTTCAAATAATTTTGTGCATGAAACAAAGTTTGTATTAGGTACTTATGTGTAGAATTTTCCACTCATGGTGTTATGTCGGGTGTTCAAAAAGGTTTAAATCTGGGAGCATTTTGGATTTTAGATTTTCAGATTAGGGATGCTCAAACTGTCTATACACATATTTATCTCGTTTTATCACTGGCTTATTTGGTTTACCTTCACCTGGCAGAAATGGTTTCCAAGTTCTTAGGCTAGAGACATAACCTTTATTCTCGATCATATGAGGTACTTTCTGATAGAGGCTAAAAGAGTTACTCTTGGCGGGGCACGGTGGCTCACGCATGTAATCCCACACTTTGGGAGGCCGAGGCGGGCGGATCATGAGGTCAGGAGATGGAGACCATCCTGGCTAACACGATGAAACCCCGTCTCTACTAAAAATACAAAAATTAGCTGGGCGTGGTGGCGGGCGCCTGTAGTCCCAGCTACTCGGGAGGCTGAGGCAGGAGAATGGCATGAACCCGGGAGGCGGAGCTTGCAATGAGAGGAGATCAGGCCACTGCACTCCAGCCTGGAAGACAGAGCAAGACTCCATCTCAAAACAAAAGAGTGACTCTCTATCCTGGTTTAAAATCACTCAATGTAGACAAATAACATATAAATAAATAAACATACAGCCTGGGTACAACAGCTACACCAATTGAACCAAACTCTCTGGGAGTACTTGCCAGTATGGCAATAATAAAATGACTGATCAGATTATAACAGGTGTTGGCAAAAATGGAGAGAGATAAGAATCTTCCTACACTGCTGCTGGGAATGTAAAATGCAGCCACTTTGGAGAGCACTTGGACAAGTAGCTCAAAAGGTTAAACATATAGTTACCATATGACCCAGAGATTTCAATTCTAGGTGTATATTTAAGAGAAGCGAGGCCGGGCATGGTGGCTCAGGCCTGTAATCCCAGCACTTTGGGAGGCCAAGGCAGGCAGATCACAAGGTCAACAGATCGAGACCATCCTGGCCAATATGGTGAAACCCCATCTCTACTGAAAATACAAAAATTAGCTGGGTGTGGTGGCGCATGCCTGTAGTCCCAGCTACATGGGTGGCTGAGGCAGGGGAATCGCTTGAAACCGAGAGGCGGAGGTTGCAGTGAGCCGAGATAGTGCCACTGCACTCATTCCAGCCTGGTGACAGAGTGAGACTGCCCCTCAAATAAAAAGAGAGGTGAAAATATATGCCCACGCCAAAACCTATACATGAATGGTCATGGTAGCATTATTTGTAATAGTCAAAAAGTGGGAACAATTCAAATGTCCATCAACTGACAAATGGATAAATAAAATGTGACATATCCGTACAATGAAATATTGTTTGCAACAAATAGAATGAAGTGCTGTTATGAAATGTGTGCTAAGTGAAAGAAACTAGACACAAAAGGTGACATTTTGTGTGATTCAATATACAGAGGAAAATTCATAGAAACAGAATAGGTTAGTGAATACTTAGGGCTGGGAAAAGGGGGGATTGGGGATAATAGCTCATGGTTATTTTATTTATTTATTTATTTATTTATTGAGATGGAATCTCACTCTTTTACCCAGGCTGGAGTGCAGTGGTGCGATCTCGGCTCACTGCAACCTCTGCCTCCTGGGTTCAAGTGATTCTCCTACCTCAGCCTTCCAAGTAACTGGGATTACAGACATGTGCCACCACACCTGGCTAATTTTTTGTATTTTTAGTAGAGGCAGGGTTTCACCATGGTGACCAGGCTGGTCTCGAACTCCTGACCTCAAGTGATCAGCCTCCCTTGGCCTCGCAAAGTGCTGGGATTACAGGTGTGAACCACTGTGGCCAGCCAAGTTGTTTTTTTTCGAAGTGATATAAATGTTCTAAAATTAATTGTGGTGATAGCTGCACAAACCTTTAAATATACTAAAATGGATTGAATTGGATACTTTAAATGGGTGAATTCTGTGGTCTGTGAGTTATATGTCCATAAAGCTACTACAAAAATAATTTCTGGGGATGAGGTCTGAGTGATTCTGATAAATAGTGTGTGTGAAAAACCGCTATTCTTAATGGACCAAAGTAACCAATCTTTACTGCTGTACGTGTAGTTTAAACCAGCTATTGACTGCAAGGGATGGGTGAGAGTGGGGACAGTCAGTAATATATCTTCATAGTTCAAGGACAATTTAATTTCTGCTGTACATCAGCTATTTTAGCTTAAAAGACTGTTTGCATGCAAGAAATGACACTTGGTCATGAAGGTTTTGAAAATATTTAAGTAATGTCAACTCAAGATTGAATCAAATATAGTGTGATCAAATTTACTCTGATAAAGAGTAGAAAGAAACTAAATTTAGGACATGATCATGATAAGATAAATGAAAATGCTGTGTGAAGGAGCCAGGAGGTGTACTCTTTGATGGTAAATTCTGCATTTTTATTTGACCTAGTTGGATTTTCGTCAGAATGTTCCAAATAAAGATATATCTTTGAGGATAAAATGTTTGGCTTCATGATAACACCTTTGGGGTTTTTGACATCGACTTATATTTATTTTTTCAGATAAAAATATGGCATTATTTTTATCTAGTTTCCAGAAAACATTCTTGTGCAAATGTTTCTGTCTTTGGCAGGTTGACATATTAGAATATGAGTTCAAAGACTTCCATAAAAATATTTTATAACTCCTTGTTTTTATTTAAAATATAATTTTTTAATCAAAAAATTTTTTTTCTAGTGTTAAGAATATTTTCTTTGGGCAAGAAAGTTTTTGTTTTGTCATTTGAGAGGTTTTTAAGTTGCTGTTCTGTATATAGTGACAGAGCACAGGATTTGTTGGAGTCGAGTATGTTTTTGTTTTATATATGTATATTGATATGGTTTGGCTCTGTCCCCATCCAACTCTCATCTCAAATTGTAATAATGGGGGTGGTTCCCCCATGCCATTCTCGTGATAGTGAGTGGGTTCTCACGAGATCTAGCTGTTTGATAAGTATCTGGCACTTCGACCCCACCCCCTAGTGCCTTGTGAAGAAGGTGCCTGCTTCTCCTTTGCCTTCTGCCATGATTGTAAGTTTCCTGAGGCCTCCCCAGCCATGTGGAACTGTGAGTCAATTAAACCTCTTTCCTTGATAAATTACCCAGCCTCAGGTAGTATCTTTATAGCAGTGTGAAAACAGAGTAATACATATATGTATCTGATTAAATATATATTTCTACAAAGCTTATGAAAAATATTTTTGGTCAAACAATGTAATTATACTGCTACTTTTTGATATTTCAGTTTTGTACCTTATCTGTTGATATGTGCAAAACTGATGTGATCTGTTGAGGTTGTAAATTAATAGAAATAATAAAGGAAGATAGGGAAGATAGGGATTAAGCTCTGTTTACCCAGTCCTCCCATATGTACATTTATAATATTCTTATCTTTCTATTATGTGATTGTTTTAGGTAAATAAGTCTTTAATGTTTATATTGTTATGACTATAAACACTGACTTCAGGAGATTCATGTTATTATGCTTAAATATCCTTTTTTGATGTCCTACCTTTATTTTTTTCTGGAAATGACATCTGCTTTGGGTTTGCTTTTGATTAAATGTACTTATTACTAATTTATCTGTAACTTGCTCTCAGTTTTATAATAATTTTTCAATGTGATCAAGCACTTGGGATAATTATTCAGTTTCATCTTGGAAACATTTCTTCTGTAGTTTCCTGCCTGCCCCAATCCACATTATTTATATTTAGGCCTGTTGAAAACTTTTTTTTTTTTTTTTGAGTTTATCTTTATTTCTCTCTGGTGCTTCGTTTCCCATTTCTGGGATCCTTGTCTGCCTCTTTTTAAAGTTAGTTTTAGTTTTGGCTTTGTTTAACCATTTAATTTGAATACATTATAAATGAATAGAAAGTTTCAAAGATAGCACTGAGAAAACTTGTTTAGCCTTCACTTAGTTTCCTCCAGTTATTACCTCTTATGTAACTAAAGCACAAAAATCAAAACCAGGAAACTGAAATTCTATAATGTATGTATGTAGTTCTATGTCATTTTATCACATGTGCAGATTTCTTTTACCACCATGATCAAAATACCTAACTGTTCCCTTTCAACAAAAATCCTTTTATTCTACCCATTTATCATTACCTCCACCTCCTTTTCAGCATCCCTCACCCTTGGCAGCTACTAATTTGTTGTCCCTATCTACAATTTTGTCATTTCAAGAATTTTACCTACATGGATCATATAATGTTTGAGATTGGCTTTTTTTCAGTAGGCATAATGACTTTGAGATCCATCTAGGTTGCTGTTTATAACAGTATTTTGTTCTTTTTTATTCCTGAATTGTATTTCATGGCAGGGATCTACTGCAATTTGTTTAACTGTTCACCTATAGGACATTTTGGCCGTTTCCAAGTCTTTTGGCTATTACAAATAAAGTTACTATAAGCAATTGTGTACAAGTTTGTTTGTGTGAGACAGGATCTCCTTCTGTCTCTCAGGCTGGAGTGCAGTGGCACTAACACAGCTCACTGCGGCCTCAACCTCCTGGGCTCAAACGATCCTTTTGCCTTAGCCTTCTGAGTAGCTGGGACCAAAGGTGCATGCCATCATGCCTGGCTAATTTTTTTAAAAAAATTTTGTAGAAACGGAGTCTCACCATGTAGCCCAGGCTGGTTTCAAACTCCTGGGCTCAAGTGATCCTCCTGTCTCAGCCTCCCAAAGTGCTGGAATTACAGGCATGAATCACCACATCCAGCTGTGTACAGGTTTTGATGTAAAGACGAATTTTCATTTATTTGGCATAAGTGCCTAGATGTATGATTGCTGGGTCATATGGTAAGAATTTGTTTTGTATCTTATGTTAAAATAGCCACTCCTATTTTCTTTTGATCATTGTTTGTATGGCATGTATATTTCTATCTTTTTACTTTCCACATATATATATATCATTATATTTGAAGTGAGTTCCTTGTAGACAGCTTGTAGTTAGGTCGTGTTTTTTCACTCCACTCCATCAGTCTCTTTTACTTGGTGTATTTGGAGTATTTGTATTTAATGTAATTGTTGTTATGCTTGTTAGTGCTTAAGTCTTTTATTATAATTTTGCTTTTTTTATTTTTCTCTCTCTCCTTTTCATTTCTTTATTTTTTTCTCTGCCTTTCTTTGGGTTACTTGAACATTTTTGAATTTCATTTTGATTTATCAATAGTATCTCTTGTATCTCCTTTCCTGTTGGTTTTCTAGTGGTTGCTCTAGCTATTAAACTATATATGCATTAGTTAATAAAGTTTACTGGTGTCAACACTTTACCAGTTGAAGTGAAATATAGAAACTTTACCTCTCTTTAAGCCCATTTACTCCCCACCATTTATATACCCCATATAATTATGTTTAATATCTCATGTATATATTCTAAGAATAATATCAGACATTGTTATAATCTTTGCTTAGATACAAAACAAAAATTAAAAATTCAAGAGGCGGAAAAAGTCTATTTTATTTATAATTTTTTTCTTTTTATTCTTCGTGATGTCCAAAGAGTCCTTTGTTTAGTATTTCCTTTCTATTCGATAAATAACAGATAAATAACTTCCTCTGGCATTCTTTTGGTCTAGGTCTGCTGGTGACAAATTTTCTTAGTTTTCCTTCGTCTGAGAATGTCTTTGTTATGGGTGAATAGTGACTCTCAAATATACATGTTGAAAACCTAATCCCCAGTACCTCACAATGGAAATATGGTCATTGCAGATGTTATATTAGTCTGATCTCATACTGCTCTAAAGATACTACCTGAGACCGGGTAATTTATAAAGGAAAGGAGTTAATTGACTCACAGTTCCAGATAGCTAAGGAGGTCTCAGGAAACTTAAATTATGGCAGAAGGTGAGAGGGAAGCAAGGACCTTCTTCACAGGGCTTTAGGAGAGAGAAGTACAAGCAGGGGAAATGCCAGACGCTTATAAAACTATCAGATTTTGTGAAAACTTGCTCACTATCATAAGAACAGCATGGGGGAAACCACCCCCACGATCCAATCACTTCCCTCCCTCAACATGTGGGGATTATAATTCGAGATGAGATTCAAGTGGAGACACAGAGACAAACCATATCAAATGAATTTAGGTCAATTAAAATGGGGTCAGACCAGAGTGGTGTGGGCCCTTAACCTCAAGTAACTGGTGTTCTTAGAAGAGACACATACTCAAACACAGAGGAAGAGATCCCTGTGAAGACAGAAGCAAAAATTGGAGTGATGATGCCACAAGCCAAAGGATGGACTGGGGTTACCTGAAGCTGGAAGAGGCAAGGAAGGAATCTCCCCTAGCAGCTTCAGAGGGAACATGGTCCAGACAGCACCTTAATGTTAGAATTTAAGTCTTCAGAAATGTGAGAGAATAAATTTACACAGTTTTAATCCACAGGTGTGTGGATAATTTGTTTCAGCAGCTCTAGAAAATGAACACAGGTTGATTGATACATTTCTGAGCAAAGCATCTTTCAGTCTTAAGCCTGTAAGTTACCTGTCGGGCTGCCACTGCTGTAAACTGAGACCCATGTGAATGGGAGGTTGGAGCAGCCTGGGGAGTCTCAGTGTTCAGGAAATAACTTCCTCTGTGTCCCTCTTATGTTTAGCATGGTACCCTTCCCTCAAATGCATGTGGTTTCCTCTAGTCCTGAAACCATCAGTTTCACCCTCTCCAAAAAAATAGCTCACAAGTCTTTGGCAGTTGAGAGTGGTGGAGGTGGTGGGTTACCCAGCTGTCATGAGTAGGAGCATATGGAATGGGTCTTGCTGATTATTCATGGGACTTTCAAGCAATCTGTTTATTTTCAGTCCCTTTCCCTACCACTTCCAGGTGGCATGGGGAATTTTTGACCCTTTGGGAGTTGGGCAAGCAAATCATATTGCTTCCTGGTGTTGTACTGCCTGCAAAGCTCAGGTGGCAACATCAGATTCCACACATCCTCACAATTTCCTGCTTCCAGAATCTTATCCCCTTCTCCTGTTCTGTTATTCTCTGTTCATACCGTTATAAAACTTTTATGCTCTCATTTTAGTGGGTGTTTTAGAATGGGTGTTTTAGAAGATAGTGGAATTTCATCCACTATCTTCATCTGGAGGCTCAGAATTGTCTTCATAATATTTACTAAGCGTCCGAGTTCCTTCTTAAATCACTGTGTCTTCTAGCCATTGTGATATGCCATTTCTTGCAGACCTCATTTTTCAATAATATTCTTCCTTTTGTTTTTTGAGACAGGATCTTACTCTATTGCTTAGGCTAGAGTGCAGCAGCACAATTATAGCTCACTGAAGCCTTGAACTCTTGGGCTCAAGTGATCCTCCTGCTTCAGCCTCCCGACAGGCTGGGACTACAGGAGGAAGTGTTCCACCATGCCTGGCTAATAACTTTTTAACGTGTAGTAGGTATGGGATCTTGCTGTGTCACCCAGGCTGGTCTGCAGCTCCTGGGCTAAATGATGCTTCTGCCTCGGTCTCACAAAGCACTGAGATTACAGACGTGAACTACCGTGCTGGTTCCATTTTTGTATATTCTTATTTTTCCTCTCCTGGTCCTCAAGCTTTATTAGGGTATAATTGACAAGTAAAAAGTGTACATATTTATGGTGTACCATGTGACATTTTGATATGTGTATACATTGTGAAATAATTAAAGCTAATTAACACATCCAATACGTTACATACTTATCATTTTTTGATAAGAACGTTTGAGTTTTAATCTCTCATCAATTTTCAAATATAGATTATTATTAATTACAATCACCATGCTATTATTCTTAACTTCAGGCTACAGTTACTATAGTAGGAAAATTTGTACTTATTAGTATTTTTATGCTTTTTAAATGCTAATAGAGTTATCATCCTTGCCGCCCTGTTTTGTGACCCTGAATATATATTATACTTCAGAATTACCACTGCAAGTTTATAATATCCTTAGAATTACCATAAATATAAAGATGAAAGCAAAATGTTTACATATTTCTAAATGTCTTTCTGAGGAAACAAGTTACTTTTTTTTTCATCACAGTGGAATCCCTTATGGTAGATAAATTAATGGAATAGAAAACAGGAAGAGGCAAGATTCATTTATATAACAATATAATCTTCTCTCTCTCTCTCTCTCTCATACCCACACACATGCACACTCATGCACACCAGACCCATACTTTAAAAGCTCACAGTAACTCTAGGAAGTGGGTACTAATGCAATTAGTACCTTCCTCATTTTACAAAGAGAGCTACAGAATTGCCCAAGGTTACACAGTTAATAAGTGACTGAGTTGGAATTTGCACATAGGTAGCCTGGAGACAGAGTAGCTGGCACAGAGTAAGAGCTCAGTAAATTTAGTTGATGTTATTATTATTACTTCACTGGAGTATACTTGTATCATATCACCTAGTTCCTCCAAGAATCCGATTTTTACATTATGCCTTAATTTGTATCAAAGGATACTTCTAGATTTATATAAAATGTGCTTCTACCTTTGCTCTAAAAATGATATTTGTAATATTTTATGTTACAATATGCAGTGTCTCTCCTGCAGAGAAATACAAGAGAAATTTTCTTTTTGACTTTAGGTTCAAACAAAAACAAACAAAAAATATATACACCAGCACAGTGGCTCACACCTGTAATCTCAGCACTTTGGGAGGCCGAGGTGGGAGTTCAACCCAAGAGTTCAAGACCAGCCTGGGTAACATGATGCGATCCCATTTCTACCAGTTTTTTTTTCATTGCCCAGTGTGGTGGCGTGCACCTGTGGTCCCAGCTACTCAGGAGGCTGAAGTGGGAGGATCACTTGAGCCCAGGAGGTTGAAGCTGCAGTGAGCCATGTTTGTGCCACTGCACTCCAGCCTGGGCGAAAGAGTGAAACCCTGTCTCAAAAAAAAAAAAAAAAAAAAGGAAAAAAGGAAAAAGAAACAAATAAAAATAAAACATACAAACACATTTGCTATTTGGCTTCCTTTTGATCATAAGAGTTATGAAAATTATGCACCAATTTATTTTTTCCTGCTCTGAAACTCAGCCACAGAGGGAGAACTGACTAGTTTCACCTGGGAAAGACAGATAAGTTGTCCTATATTGGTTCTTGAAGAATTATGTCCTTACTTAGTTATTTATAATGATCAAACTATTATTTATTTTCCCTAAATGAGTTTATAGTCAAAAATAGATTATATGATTATAGTCAAAACTTACAGATTTTTATAAGCAAATGTTCCCTTGGTTTGGGCATTTAAAGTAAAACTTCAACTCTTATTAATGGCTGTATATAAGAGGAAAATGACAAAAAGTGTATGAAATTTTTATAACATTATTCAAGAAGTAAAGAACTGATATGTTAAAAAATATAAACAAATAAAGCTCTATGTTTTTAATGAGCTGATTAAGATAGTTGAGCTGCTGAGTATATATTTATTTGCCTATAAATTATATCAGTCATGTGCTAGTGGTAGAGTTCATAATAGGAGTTTTGATGAGTGTAAGATTGTGAGTGACCCTCTCTCTTTATATGTAATTCTGAGCAGAAGTGACAGCTATTCTACCCATTTAATGGTGTGTTTGGTAATGTAAGTTATTCACCATTGTGTCCTACTGTAAAAATTGTGCAGTTTCTTTGCCAAGTCATATTACATCTGGTATAAAAATGTCCCATTTTTAATTCTATTTCCTCAAAATGGTATGCTTTGTGGCACCATATGAAGGTGCTTTAGTGATTATTGTATATTATAGTGAACACTGTTGATTACTGTATTGACCTGATTGAGATATTATCCAAGTGTGTCTGAGAAATATAAATTTGTGGTAATTTAGAGAGTGAAGACATCTGTATTAGTTTATTTTCACACTGTTATAAAGAACTGCCTGAGACTGGGTAATTTATAAAGGAGAGAGGTTTAATTGACTCACAATTCTGCATGGCTGGAGAAGCCTCAGGAAACTTACAATCATGGAAGATGGGGAAGTAAACACATCCTTCTTCACAAGGCAGCAGGAGAGAGAAGAGTGGTAGAGTGAAGGCAGGAGAACCCATTATAAAACCATTAGATCTTGGCCGGGTGCGGTAGCTCATGCCTGTAATACCAGCACTTTGGGAAGTTGAGGTGGGCAGATCACTTGAAGTCAGGAGTTCAAGACCAGCCTGGCCAATATGGTGAAACCCTGTCTAAACTTGTCTCTACTAGAAATATAAAAATTAGCCAGGTTTAGTGGTGGATGCCTGTAATCCCAGCTACTTGGGAGGCGAAGGCAGGAGAGTTGCTTGAACCTGAGACGCGGGGGTTGAAAGGAGCCGAGATTGTATACTCCAGCTTGGGTGACAGAGGGAGACTCTGTCTCAAAAAATAAAATAAAACCATTAGACCTCATGAAAACTCATTCACTATCACAAAAACAGCATGAAGGAAGCTGTCCCCATGATCCAATCACCTCTACCTGGTTTCTTCCTCAACACCTAGGGATTATGGGATTACAATTCAAGATGAGATTTGGGTGGGGACACAAAGCCTAACCATATCAACATCTTTGAGATCATTAACTCAAGTTCCCTTATTTTACATCAGAAGTAAAGGAAACTTAGGAAAGGATAAATTAGATGATTTTCTGTGGGTTGCAGTGTTGCCAGAGCTAACTTTGTGATACCCAGGCCTGTTCACCACACTTTCTACTTCACCATATTATAAATTTAGGAAAACTCCATAATACATGACTCATGTTGAAGAAACTTCTGGGGCTGGGCCAAGATGGCCGACTAGAAACAGCAGCGTTCGGAGGCTCCCATCGAAAAAAAAAAACCATAGTAAGTATGTGAATTCTTCACCAGCAACCAAGGTATCCAGGTTTTCCCATCAAAATTGACAAAAAGGCTGGAGTGACTCTTGGAGAGAAGGAAGAACACTGGGGTGCAGCAGCTTACCTCAGAGCCAGACGGGGAAGGGGAACCCCCTCTCCCCAGCCAAGGGAGGTGGTGAGTGAGCATGCTACCCAGCTGGGGAAACTGTGCTTTTTCCACGGAACTGCGCAACCCACGGATTGGAAGATCCCACTTGCAAACTCATGCCACCAGGGATTGGTGTCCCAACCCCAGAATGGTTAGATTCTTGCAGCCTCTCAGCTGGAATCTGCTTAAGCCTCCTGAACTCCTCGAGCGAGGGGTGACCCACACCAGCTGTGGCTGCCTGCTGTCTAAGCCATTTGAGCTCCTTAGGGGAGGGGCATCAGCCAGCGCTGGGACTCACAACTACCTAAAATGCTAAGCTCCCTGGGCAGGGGAAGGGCGGCACCCATTTCCATAGCTCCAGGCTGTGCTTTTCCCCTGCTGGAGCCAGGGAGGCTGAATGGCTTGGTCCCAAGGCTTGACCCCACAGCCCAACACACAAGTTGTGGCCAGAGTGCCTCTTCAGGCATAAACCTTATCCATCCTTCCTCATTGGGTGAGGCTTCTCTGCAGGATCTCCAATAACTCCAGCCAGAGGCTCAGGGACAGAATTTGAATCTCCCTGGGCCTCAGCACCTATGGGAAAGGGTGACTGCATTCTCTGTGGACCAGCAGACTTAGCCTCTCCTCCTGGTAGTTCTAAGGAATCTGGGCAGCCCAGACAAATGGGTTTCCCCCGAACAAAAGCACACCCTCTCCACTAAGGGACAAAGTGCTTTTTTAAGTGGGTCCTGCTCCTTGTGCCACTCAGCTGGGTGAGGACTTCCAACAGGGGTTGTCAGATACCCTATACAGGAACAATCCTGCTGGCATCAGGTTGGTGGCCCTCGAGGTCAGAGGTCCCAGAAGAAGGAGCAGGAGCCCATCTTTGCTCTTTTCCAGCCTCCTTGAGTGACATCTCCAGGCACAGGAGTGAATCAGATGAATAGGGCCCGAAGTGAGCCCCCAGCAAACTGCAGCAGCCCTACGGAAGAGGGACCTGACAGTTGAAAGAAGAACAAAAAAGCAGAAAGTGACAACAGCAGCATCAACAAAACCAACAAAAAAAGGCCTCCACGAAAACCCTGTCCAAGGGTCAGCAGCCTCAAAGACCAAAACTAGAGAAACTCACAAAGATGAGAAATAATCAATGAAAAAAATGCTGAAAACTCAAAAGGACAAAACGCCTCCTCTCCTCCAGATGATCACATCTCTCCATCAAGGACGCAGAACTAGACAGAGGATCAGATGGATGAAATGACAGAAGTAGGCTTCAGAAGATGGGTAATAAAAAAGTACGCTGAACTAAAGGAGCATGTTCTAACCCAATTCAAAGAAGCTAAGAACCTTGATAAAAGGTTAGATGAATTGCTAATTAGAATAACAGGTTTAGAGGGGAACATAAATGATCTGATGGAGCTGAAAAACACAGCATGAAAACTTCATGAAGCATACACAAGTGTCAACAGATGAATTGATCAAGTGGAGGAAAGGATATCAGAGATTGAAGACTACCTTACTGAAATAAGGTATGCATTCTTGTCTAAGAATAGAGGAAAAAAGAATGAAAAGGAAGGAACAAAGCCTCCAAGAATTTTGGGACTTTGTAAAAAGACAAAACCTACGATTGAGTGGAGTACCAGCAGGAGACAGGGAGAACGGAAACAAGCTCGAAAACGCATTTCAGGATATTACCCAGGGGAACTTCCCCAACCTAGCAAGGCAGACCAACATGAAAATTCAGGAAATACAGAGAACACCATTAAGATACAACATGAGAAGATCAACCCGAAGACACATAATCATCAGATTCTTCTAGGTTGAAATGAAGGAAAAACTTTTAAGAGCAGCCAGAGAGAAAGGCCAAGTCACCTCCAAAGGGAAGCCCATCAGACTAACAGAGGACCTCTCAGCAGAAAATCTACAAGCCAGAAGAGATTGGGGGCCAATACTTAACATTCTTAAAGAAAAGAATTTTCAACCCAGCATTTCATATCCAGCCAAACTAAGTTTCGTAAGCGAAGGATAAATAAAATCCTTTCCAGACAAGCAAATGCTGAGGGATTTTATTATCACCAGGCCTGTTCTGCTTGAGCTTTTGAAAGAAGCACTAAATATGAAAAGGAAAAACCAGTACCAGCCACCGCAAAAACACCAACATATAAAGACCAATGACACTATGAAGAAACTGCATCAGCTAATGTGCAAAATAACCAAATAACATCATGATGACAGGATCCAGTTAACACATAACAATATTAACCATAAATGTAAATGGGCTAAATGCCCCAATTAGAACACACAGACTGGCAAATTGGATAGAGTCAAGACCCATCGGTGCACTGCATTCAGGAGACCCATCTTACATGCAGAAACACACAGGCTCAAAATAAATGAATGGAGGAAAATTTATGAAGCAAATGGTAAACAAAACAAAACAAAACAAAAAACAAAACAACAAAAAAACAAAAAAAAAAACCAGGGGTTGCCATGCTAGTCTCCTACAAAACAGACTTTAAACCAAGAAAGACAAAAAAGGGCATTAGATAACGATAAAGGGAACAATTTAACAAGAAGACCTAACTATTTTAAATATATATACACCCAATACAGGAACACCCAGATTCATAAAACAAGTTCTTAGAGACTATAAAGAGACTTAGACTGCCACACAATAATAGTGGGAGACTTTAATACCCCACTGTCAGCATTAGACAGATCAAAGAGAAACAAAGTTAACAAAGATATTCAGGACTTGAACTCATCTCTGGATCAAGTGGACCTAGTATACAGCTACAGAATTATCTACCCAAAATCAACAAAATATACATTCTTCTCAGTGCCACATGGCACTTATTCTAAAATTGACCACATACTTGGGAGTAAAACACTCCACAGCAAATGCAAAAGAACTGAAATCATAACAAACAGTCTCTCAGACCACAGTGCAATTAAATTAGAAGCCAGCATTAAGAATCTCACTCAAAACCACACAATTTCATGGAAATTGAACAGCCTGCTCTTGAATGACTCCTGGGTAAATAATGAAATTAAGGCAGAAATCAATAAGTTCTTTCAAACCAATGAGAACAGAGGCAATGTACCAAAATCTCTGGGACACAGCTAAAGAAGTGTTAAGAGGGAAATTTACAGCACTAAACACCCACATCAGAAAGCTGGAAAGATCTCAAATTGACATGCTAACATCACAATTAAAAGAGCTAGAGAGGCAAGAGCAAACTAATCCAAAAGCTACAGAAGACAAGAAATAACTAAGATCAGAGCATAACTAAATGAGATAGAGACATGAAAATCCCTCCAAATAATAAACAAATCCAGGAGCTAGTTTTTTGAAAAATTAACAAAATAGATAGACTCCTAGCTAGACTAATAAAGCAGAGAGAGAAGAATCAAATAGATGCAATAAAAAATGATAAAGGGGGTATCGTCACTGACCGCACAGAAATACAAAGCACCATCAGAGAATAATGTAAACACCTCTACACAAATAAACTAGAACATCTAGAAGAAATGGGTAAATTTCTGGACAAATACACCCTACCAAGACTAAACCAGGAAGAAGTCGAATCCCTGAAGAGACAAAAAGCTCTAAAATTGAGGCGGTAATTAATAGCCTACCAACCAAATAAAAGCCCAGGACCAGATGGATTCACAGCTGAATTCTACCAGAAACACAAAGAGGAGCTAGTACTATTCCTTCTGAAACTATTCCAAACAATTGAACAGGAGAGACTCCTCCCTGACTCATTTTATGAAGCCAGCATCATCCTGATACCAAAACTGGGAAGAGACAAAACAAAAAAAGAAAACATCAGGCAAATATCCCTGATGAACATTGATGTGAAAATTCTCAATTAAAATACTGGCAAACTGAATCCAGCAGCACGTCAAAAAACTTATCCACCACAATCAAGTCAGCTTCATCCCTGGGATGCAAGGCTGTTTCAACATAAGCAAATCAATAAACGTCATCCATCACGTAAACAGAATCAAAGACAAAAACCACATGATTATCTCAATAGATGCAGAAAATGTCTTTGATAAAATTCAACATCCCTTCGTGTTAAAAACTCTCAATAAATTAGGTATCAATGGAACAAATCTCAAAATAATAAGAGCTATTTATGACAAACCCACAGCCAATATCATATTGAATGGGCAAAAGCTGGAGGCATTCCCTTTGAAAATCGGCACAAGACAAGGATGCCCTCTGTCACCACCCCTATTCAACATAGTATTGGAAGTTCTGGCCATGGCAATTAGGCAAGAAAAAGAATTAAAGGGTATTCAAATAGGAAGAGAAGAGGTCAAGTTTTCTGTTTGCAGACATGATTTTATATTTAGAAAATCCCATCATCTCAGCCCAAAAACTTCTTGAGCTGATAAGCAACTTCAGCAAAGTTTCAGGATACAAAATCATTGTGCAAAAATCACAAGCATTCCTTTACACCAACAATAGGCAAGCCGAGAGCTAAATCATGAATGAACTCCCATTCACAATCACTACAAAGAGAATAAAATACCTAGGAGTACAGCTAACAAGGGATATGAGAACTACAGACCACTGCTCACGGAACTAAGAGAGGACACAAACGAATGGGAAAACATTCCATCCTCATGGATAGGAAGAATCAATATCATGAAAATGGCCATAATGCCCAAAGTAATTTATAGATTCAATGCTATTCCCATTAAACTACCATTGACATTCTTCACAGAATTAGGAAAAAAAATATTTTCAATTTCATGTGGAATCAAAGAATATCCCATATAGCTAAGACAATCCTAAGCAAAAAGAACAAAGCTGGAGTTATCACACTACTTGACTTCAAACTATACTACAAGGCTACAGTAACCAAAATAGCATGGTACTTGTACCAAAACAGACATGTAAAACAATGAAGTAGAACAGAGATCTCAGAAATAACACCACACATCTACAACCATTTGATCTTCAACAAACGTGATAAAAACAAGCAATGGGAAAATGATCTCCTATTCAGTAAACGGTGCTGGGAAAGCTGGCTAGCCATATGCAGAAAACTGAAACTGGACCCCTTCTTTACACTTGTACAAAAATCAACTCAAGATGGATTAAAGACTTAAATCTAAAACCAAAAACCATAAGATCCCTAGAAGAAAACCTAGGCAATATCATTTGGGACATAGGCATGGGCAAAGACTTCATGCAAAAATGCCAAAAGCAATTGCAACAAAAGCCAAAATTGACAACTGGGATCTAATTAAACTAAAGAGCTTCTGCACAGCAAAGAAACTATCATCAGAGGGAACCGGCAACCTACAGAATGGGAGAAAATTTTTGCAATCTACCTATCTGACAAAGGGCTAATATCCAGAATTTATGAGTAACTTAAACATATTTACAAGCAAAAAAAAAACAACCCCATCAAAAAGTGGGCAAAGGATATGAACAGACACTTCTCAAAAGAAGACATTTACGTGGTCAACAAACATGGAAGCTGAGCATCACTGATCATCAGAGAAATACAAATCAAAATCACAATGCAATACCATCTCATGCCAGTGAGAATGGCGGTAATTAAAAAGTCAGGAAACAATGGATGCTGGCGAGTCTATGGTGAAACAGGAACACTTTTACACTGTTGGTGGGAATGTAAATTAGTTCAGCCATTGTGGAAGACAGTATGGTGATTCCTCAACGATCTAGAACCAGAAATACCATTTGACCCAGCAATCACATTACTGGGTATATACTCAAAGGAATATAAATCATTCTGCTATAAAGACACATGCACACGGTATGTATTTACAATAGCAAAGACATGGAACCAACCCAAATACCCATCAATGATAGACTGGATAAAGAAAATGTGGTACATATACACCATGGAATACTATGCAGCCATAAAAAGGAATGAGGCCATATCTTTTGCAGGGACATAGATGAAGCTGGAAGCCATCATCCTCAACAGACTAACACAGGAATGGAAAACCAAACACCACGTTCTCACTCATAAGTGGATGTCGAACATTGAGAACACATGGACACAAAGAAGGGAACAACACACACCAGGGCCTGTTGGGGGTTAGGGGGTGATGGGAGGGAACTTAGAGGAAAAGTCAATAGGTGCAGCAAACCACCATGGCACATGAATACCTGTGTAACAAACCTGCATGTTCCACACATGTATCTTTCTTTTTTTTTTAGAAGAAATAAATTAAAAAAAGACAACCTTCTGATATGAATTGATTGGCAGCTGGCCAAGCTGCCCTCCTCCTAGGGCCCATTCTCATTTTAGTAACCTCACAATAATAGAAGTCTGCTTCTGTTTGTGGTTGAATTTTATGGTGAGTTTTATTTGATATAAAATATGATTTTTACTTTTTATTGACGAACAGAATTTATAAGTGTGGAATGCTATGGAGGAGAGATGGCTAGCCCATTAATAGACATAATAAGGGATTCCTTATAAAGTCCTCAAAATATTTTGCACATCAGTGTCATAAATTCCTATAAGTACAGAAAAAACAAATGGTGTAATGTGATAATGACTCATAGATCAACCTTCAGTCTCATGCCGGGCAACTTAGTGAACTGCCACAGGAAAAATATCTAGATAAAATCTTCTTGCATGAAAGAGGGAATTGGAACAGTTTCCTTCAAGATAAAATAATGAATAATTCTAAGAACAAGGAAGTTATTTCTAAACATAAAACCACAGGCAAACAACATGAAGGAAATAACTGATGTAATTGACTAAATCAATACTGAAAATGTCTATTGTTAAAAATACCACAAATGAAATCAAATAATATATGACCAGCAAAAGTATTTGGAACATACATGAAAAGTGATTACTTCCTCTTTTATACAAACACTAAAATAGAAAACCTGGCAGAGGGACATAAGGCATTTTAGAAATGCAAAAATAGAAACGGTTAATAGATATGAATATAAATGTTCACTCCCAATAAAATAAATATAAATGATAGAAGTATCCAGTTTTCCTTCAGGATATGATTGGAGTAGTTTTTTAAAAATACTTAAAAGGAGGAGTTGATGACAGTGTGGAGAGAGCAGCACTTTTATAGGATTGTGAATTTGTATAGACTTCTGGAGGTGAACTTGTCTGTACATGTCAAAGGCCTTCCCATTTTGAAGTCCTTTGATGTACTAGCTATATTTCTAGTAATATTTCATATAGCTTAGAGCTGAGTATAAGGTTTTAAAACGAGGACATTGCTACATCAAACAAATAACAAAAAAATGAAAAAAATTCCAGATGTTTGAAAATAAATTGACATATGATTACATGTAATGTAGCCAACAAATAATTATTAAATGACATCACATTTGATTTTAGATGATAAACATCATATAACCCAATTGTGTATTCTTGAAGGCTGTATACCAGAGATTATCTCTGGGAGATGGAAATGCAGCATCTATTAATTCCTTATTTGTGTTTTCTATATTTTAATAGTTATATAAAATTTTGTACCATGAGAAATAATTAATAATTGCAAATGTGAAGGAAACTTTCTTAAAACTTATAAAAATCTGAGAGTGTAACACCAACTAAGAGTGGATGTGTATAGATTTCTCATTTATAAAAATAAATTTTGGTGCTTACCAGCAGGTGGCAGTACAAAACAAGCAGTGATAAATCCTTTGTAAACAAAGGTACCTCAAGACTGAAAATGAGGAGCGAGAATTGGGAGTGAAGCATTTCTCTTCTTCCTTGATATGCAGAATTGTAACCACAACACCAAGGTGAAGCCCTGCTTTATAATCATTTGGGTACTTAAATCGGAATTTACCTTAAAATATTAACGTACTCAGAGATCAAAAAGTCAAGCAAAGCACTCCTGCAGGAGTTTCTGGTACTGTTTAGAGAGAGAGCAGAATCTATACTTCACATGCTTACGTACTTATTTTATTATTATTAGTTATCAATATAGAATTGATGATTTTTGTGTTAAGATGCATACTATATCCAAAACCCTAGGTCTTAAAAAGCTCTCTAAAATGCTGTTTAGTCCATCTAATTATTTTACTAAATATTTGTTTTAATCACAAATCATAAATTTAGAAGCTCTTGCTTGGCGGTTTATCGGCACTAGTTGGTGGTGTAACTGAGATTGATATCCATGTCTGTTAATTTCCCTTTAAGGAATGATGTGTATAATAAGAGCAAATTCTTGGAAGTTTTGTCTTCAGCAAGGATAAGTTTTAAAGTTAGAAGAATGGCTTCTCTTCTTCCTTTAGGGGATTTTGTTGGCTTTCTTAATTGACATTTTATCATTTTTCCCATCTTTAATTTATTTAACCAGAACCAAGAGCTCTGTCAATACTGAAATAGATATGTCGGTGGTAAATTTGGTTGCTTTGGCACTTACAACTATTTGATGCTTGCTTTCAGGAAATCGTGTGTATATTTTAAATCCGTTTCTGAATCAAATTCTGTGCTTATTAGGTCCCCGCTGTGTATATTTTCTCTATGGCAAGAGAAAAACAGTTATTTAACGTTTTATATATTTCAGGATATGTAATTTTTTGTAAGTTTGCTTTCATTACAGACTTGTAAGGATTTTAATAACTGTATTTTGAAATAAAAATAAGCTAAAAAAAGCTAATTAACCCCAAAGAGGTTAATTAAACTCAAGGTCATAGAACCTAAAAGTATTGCATAATTGGCAATAAAGCCAGCTGCAGTTACCATTCTATTCTTAGCCATCGACCTCTCTCACCTGTCACTCCATCTGCTTCCTAACCCCATCTCCTTGATTTCTCTCTGCACTGCCTCCCCACCCCACATCCCTGAGTCAAATTTCCACAGAGCCATGGAAATATCCTTTAAACATGTATCAGCTCTGCCCCACCCTGCTCTGAACCCCCACATGGATTCCCATCATTCTTGCAATAAGTCTCCCTCACTCTCAACAAGGCATTTCAAGCTCTGTGTGGTCTGACTGTCTCCTCCTCCAGTGTCTTCTGGTATCACTAGTCCTTGCTCGTTGGGCTCCAGTCACAATGGCCTCCTCATTCTTTCATAAAGCAAATTCCTTTCTAAAGCTTTAATGCATTAAGTCTTCTCCCTAGTTCTCTTCCTCACCTCTTCTCAGATGTTGCTCTGCAAAGAGAGATTCCCTGACTCCCTTTCTTGTGGTCTCTTTGTTTTTCTTCATTGCCATGATCGCTACCTGACACTTGATCTCAAATCATTGTTTCCTTGTGCATTTTCTGTTTCTTTCACTAGAATGCATTCCCTAAGAGGACAGGGTCTTTGTTGTGATCACTGCTATATTTCAGTACCTAAAATAATGCCTGATAGGTGATAGACACTCAATGGATTTGTAATTACACAAGTGAATGAATGAATAAATAAAACACACACTTTCTGACTCTCAGTCCATGACTATACTGGTCAGTTTAACAAAGAGTGAAATAAATTTATTGTTAAGAGATGCCAGACTTTGAAATAAGTACATTAATTAGGGCCCTCCCTGCCTCGCATATAAAATGAGATGATAATAATAATCTTTATTTTACCTACCTTATGAACTTGTGGGAAGACTGAAAAGGAAATTGTTTTCATAAGAACTTTTTAAACTATGAGAAATTATGCAGATCATTGTTGTTAGAAAATTTTAGGTTCACCAGTCGAGCAAATTTGCTTTATGCCAACAGTGATAGCAGTAGAGGGAAGCCTGGGAAACATTTATTTTAAGACTGTGGGGAGGCAAGGGGAACAGAGATTGGAAGCCCAGGATTTTGAAGACAAATGAACTTGCATGTGAGTCCCAGCTCAAACTCTTACAATCGAGTAATCCTTGTGCAAATTATTTGAACTCTCTGACCCTTAGTTATTCTTGCATAAAGTGGGGTAAGGGAAACTGTCTCAAGGGTTATTATTGAGATATTAAATGAGATCGGTATATGCCAAGTGCAGTGCTACTTTCTTATGGAAAATAGGATGGCCTAGAATAAACCTTGTAGAACCCCAATAATTACTTTCTCACATTTGTTAAATAATGTATTGTTCAGGCCACCACCTGCTCCGTTAGCAGGAAGACATCTGAGTTTTCCTATTCTTCCACCTTCTTCTGCATTCCTGTGTAATTCAAGAGCCCTCACTCAGAGAGCGTTAATCAGGTGTCTTAAAAGCCAAGGGAAGAGAAATCTACAATCCTGGTCCACTGCTGCTATGACACATTATTACCACATGGTGCCGCTATTGCAGATGGCTCCTTTCTAATCTAATGGCCGCTTAGTTTACTGTATGCCTTTTCCTAAGTATCTTTGCTCTTGGGCTCTGGGATTCCTTGATCTGTCTCTCTCTTTCTGTCCTCACACACACATCTTCAGTTTTTTTTTTTTTTCACGGCCTGGTGCTAAGATCTCTGGGTCCTGAGGGATTCTGTGGAAGGAACCCTCAGCCAGGCAGGTGGCTTGCCTCTGTAATCCCAGCTACTAGGGAGGCTGAGATGGGAGGATCACATGAGGTCAGGAGGTCAAGACCAGTCTGAGCAATAAAACAAGACCCATTTATATGTATTAATACAAGAAAAAGAAAAGAAAAAGAAGAAGGAGCCCTGTTTCTGACCCCAGAGTCCATCTTTAAGCTCAAGTCACCATCCTGATTCCATGTCCCTCCAGGGGAACAATTCCTCTCTTTCAAACAGCCCCTAACTCAGAAATTGCCCACTTTTCCCCCAGGGAGCAAGTCTGCATAAAAAAGGGATAAAACAGTTTTTGTTAAGCAACATGGACACATGCGCATACAGTTACACACGCTCACACACACATAGTCATTTACCATTGCCTTCTCCTGGAGCAGTGGGTACCATTAACATAGTTAATAAGACCACTCCAGTGGCCCAATAAAACAAAAAGGATTAGATTCTGCCCTAGATACTTGGGATGCTGAGATGGGAGGATCACTTGAGCCCCGGAGGTCGAGGTTGCAGTAAGCTGAGATCGCATCACTCCATTCCAGCCTGGGTGACAGAGCAAGACTCTGTCTCGAAAAAAAAAAAAAAAGGTTCTCTTCATAATAAAACAATGACAAAAAGCCATTGCACTTCCCATCTTAAATTCATACTAATATTATTATTATTTGACTGTTGTAGCCACAGTGTATACTCCCTGAGAGTAGCTCAATTTAATTTGGGGAGGAAACACTAGGCTCCATCCCAAGTTGACATGGCTGTGATATGGGTCTCATAGAGCCTCTCCTCCAATACACAGCTTTTAATGAGAAGAGCAAAGGGCTTATGAATTGAACTTCCATGGAAAATCTTCTTCTCCTGACTCTTCAAACACCTTTCTTCAATGCCTGTACACTCCACATCTCCCCTCCAGCTAGTCTGGGGGTTGGAGGAGGCCTGAGGACTTCCCAGTCCTAAGGAGCACAAAGGATAGCAGACAAGCAAAAAAGGACAGGGAAGTAGGTCCCTTAGTCTTGCTCTCATCTGAGCCCTTGGTGGAAAGGGCAGAAAAGATTTCTAAGCCTCCCTATGGCCCATTCCCTCCAGGGATGTGGAGCAAAAGTCCAGTATTAAAGAGCAAAGCCATCACCACCCTCTCATGTCTTCTGGGAGACATGCATTAGCTGGCAGTGGTTTATATAGTCCGGTTTCTGATCCTGACCAGACATAATTAATCATCACCAACTATGGGTACCAATATGACACACCTTGTTTCATTTTTATATAAATATTTCATTGAAAACAAATGCCCCAGTGTCATGATATAGCCCAAGGCTCACTCTTCTTCCACTTTCTCTCCAAGTTGAACTAGCTCATTTATGAACTTTCTGGTTGGACTTTTCTTATTTCTCTTCTGAGTTGCAAACTTTGCACATTAATTGGCACTGACTCAGTACTACCACCTCTAACATCTTTACCTTTTCTGTTCTGAACTTCAAAGTTTGTCTCCCTGGCTGGTGTTATGGCCACATTCTGAGAATTGCCAGTCTGTACCCTCTGTATCCTCCACGCAATTGTCTGAAATCATTTACTTGTTATCTCCAGCCGTTATGGAAAATGCCTGCTTATCATGCATATATGATTTCCCTTTCTGCAGGTCTCTGAAGCTTCTATACTAAATTGAATTTCTTCTTACTGCTTTCCTTCTATTGTTCTGGCTTTACCATACTGTTCATTACTAAAATACATAATCACATTTAGACCAAATGATCTAATTGCATAAATTTTCTTGTGATCTGGAGTTCCTGGCACTGAAACCCATTTCCTAGCAAACCTATTAAAACTCCCAGGCTGCTTCCAAATTCTGTGTGTTGGCTGAGGGTTCCTTTTTCAAAGCATAACAAGCAAACCTGAGAATTTTTACAATTTCAGATAAATCAGTGATTGTTTTTCTTGCTTTTGTCACCTTCATTTTTCAACAAAAAGGAAGATGTATATAACAAGACTGAAATGAAAAATTTAGCATATACAGTGGAAGAAGCATTCTACTTATGTTATTTAATCCTCAGAATAACTGTGCTGGGTTTTCTTTATTTCCTTTTGCTGAGAAAGTTGAGATTCAGAAAAGAGAAATAACTTGCTCAAGGTTAACCAGCTCAGGGGACAGACCCAAGCTATTATATACCTACCATTGCCAGCTAATGCCCTGGCTCTCAGAAGACACTCTAGAATGGCACATTTACCCTTTTAATACTAGCTAAGGCTTTTCTCCACACTTCTGAAGACATTGTTGTTTTTATTAGCCAGTAGAATCATGTTCAAAATTCTACCCAGTTCTTTTTATTCAGTAAAAGAAAAAGAAAGGAATGATTAAACCTTCATTATGGAAAGAGATAAAGCCAAGTGTATTTGTTAGTTATAACTAGGCTAAGCTAGTTGCCCGTTTCGTCTCTATGTATATAACCATAATCACCAGCACCTTGTGTATAATAAGCACCGGATGGCATGTGCCTATTGTGTTAGAGGAATGCACAGCCGTGGGCTTTGTTTCTTATGACACGCAGACTGCAGCTATATTTAAAATGATAATCTGGGCAATGTTCTTCACATTTTGTTTGTGTGAATTCAACCACAATGAAGGAATTATTATCTGGTGAACCTGTGCTCGTTGTTAGGAATGCATTCCTGAGTGTCCTGACGAGGAAATTAGGCAAACTGTGCATATGTCCATTCAATCTAGAAGCGGTTATTGAGCATTCGCTGTGTACCAAGTGCTGTCCTTGACAAGAAGACTTACACCCAGTGGTCCCAGAGGGAGACTTAGGAAGTGGGAGCACCTGTCAGATCATCATGTGAGTCCTTCCCTCCAATTCCATCCATCTACACCCCCCTCCCAATCTTCTGGGATTCTCCTTTCCTTTCTCGCACTTATATATACACATTCTTCATGTGAACATTTATTCAGATAAAGAAGAGTCATGACTGGAAGATGGTTTTGATGACTGGTGGAAGAGTCTCGTTGACCCAGCCCACTAATGACGCTGGTAAAGTGTTTAAATGTTGTCTTGTAGATGCCATCTTTGGTTATGATGGTTGGCTTTAACACTAAAGAATAAAATAAGAGCGGTGTCCTTGCTGGTTTGTTTTATGTTTGCAGATGAGGAACAGTACCCTTGGCTTTTTTCCTGAGATTCGTCTAACTAACAGCAACCAGTTCTGCTCAAAATTAATTTTGTTAGTATTTTATAAGTTAAAGGCAGCCCAGATTTATTGGGCCTAGCAGTGTACTAGGCAATGGGGAAAATATAAAATAAGGAAACTTGCGCATAAGAAATGGGAGAAACATAATGAGAAAAGACAACAATTTCTAATCTTCTTTGTTTCATTTCAATGCAATGCTGTCCTTTAGGGTAGTCACAAGCCACATATGGCTAACGAGCACCTGAAATGTAACTGGTCCAAATTGGGATGTGTGGTAAAATAATAATGTGAAGTAGATCATGAATAATTTTTTATGTTGATTGCATGTTGAAATAATATTTCGAATATATTGAGTTGAATATATTATTAAATTTAATTTCACCTGTTTCTTTTTACTTTATAAAATGTGGCTAATTGAAAAATAAAATTATATATGTGGCACATATTACTTTTTAAAATGTGGCTACTAGAAAAATAAAATTACATATGTGGCACATATTATATTTTTGTTATAAAGTGTCATTGTAATATTTCCACTAGTCATATTGGGGATTATATGATTATATAGCGTGTAGTGATTTATAATATGATTTTTCACATTTAAAATTATTTCATTAAATATTTTTCTCAAATCATGATATTTGTATAGCCACCTTGGATGTTATCATAATTATCCCATCATGGAAGTGTTGAGTTGTGTGTATAACTAGGACTTCCTGTTCCGCATCATTTAGCCATTTAGACATTTAGGTCATTTGCAATTTGCAAAGTAAGGAATTTTTTTTTAATGTTGTTAAACAATACAATTTTCCCCTCTCTTCCTCTATAGGAGTAAATTTGGAAAAAATAAATATAGAAGAAATAATTAAAAATTAATTTTGTTATAAGAAACACTTTTAATATTGTGGTATATTTATTTTGAGAGGTTTTTTTGCTTTTTTGTACTTGTTTTACAAATTTTTGTTAATATTATATATTGCATTTTAATTATTTTTATATGAACATAAGAATTGTATGTTTTAAATTTAGTTATAAGATGGTTGTAAAAAAAGAGAGAGAGGTCATTGTAATGTCTGTATAGTGTTCAACTGAGTGAATATGTTATTTTTCTCTGCTACTGGCCTTATAGATTTAATCAAATTTTGAATAATTACAAATAATTCATCATTTTTTCTCCAAATTTTAGATTATTTGAATTTCTTCATCAAACAGGCCTCAGATGGGCATTTACAAAAAAGTACACAAAGAAGGACTGTGTATCACACCTTAGTAACCACCAGGGTTCAATTTAGAAGTTATATTGTTGAAAAGGTTATAGATAGGTTTTGTAGTACCAGCTACTTGAGAAGCTGTGGCAGGTGGATCACTGGAAATCAGGAGTTTGAGGCTATAGTGAGTTATGATCATGCTACAGCACTCCAGCCTGGGCAACAGAGTGAGACTCATCTCTCAAAAAATTATTAGAGGATGTTCTTAATAAAGTACATAATTAAAGAAGAGGTACACACTCTCCTTTCAACCTATTCTTATAGTCAATTGTTACAAGTGCAAAATGTTATTTAATTTTATGAGATTTATAAGTTCTTTCTCATATGAGCAAAATATCAGACTCATAAGCACCTAGAACAGTGCCTGCCATGTAGTAATTGGTGAATGAATATCTGTTAAGTGAATACACTTAGCTTATTAAGATATGTTTTGGTCATTCCATGCTGGTCTTGCTATAGAATGCATTGGGAGTGTGGATGGAAAATAGTGGAAATGGCATCCATGACCATTCTGTGGCTACCCTTAAGCAATTTGTTTGCTTTGCAAAGCTATAAATAATAGAAATATTTAAAATTTTAGCTTTTTAATACTTGACAGAAATTTAGAGAGGATTTCTAATCCTCTCTAATTGATTATGTACTTGATTTACAGAGGAGAAAACAGCCATGGAGCTACTTGTGTATTCAAATTGATTCAGAAAAGGCCTAGAAGTAAGGCCCTGGGGTTCCGAATTCTGCATTTCACATTGCCATGCTGCCAATAGAACACAAATATTTTAATAAAGTCAGTCTCTAAAACCCATAATTTTCCTGTTTTATTGAACAAATTTAGAATTTTACTTTAATAAAAACACATATCTAATTGAAGGTTGAATTTAAGCCAAGTTTTTCATTGTTAATAATTAGCAGCATGAATTTGTAGGCGTGGGATTGGGTGTTTTCCCTCATTTTCTTGGCATGGTTATTACCAGGGTTTTTCTTGTGCTGACGTGCTTTATTATTAGCATCAGCAGAGCACTCAAGATTTGCACAATCATTCATGGAACCACTAGATTCTAGTACCTGAGCTTAGTTAAGTTTAGGCTCTGGAAGTTAAATGTTAAGAAAGGAAGCTTTGAGGGGAAGGAGTAGCAAGGGAGATAAGTTTTCAGCAAAGAAAACCATGAGTAAATGAGCTGCACAGCAACATTATGGGTGAGAACATCATTGTTCATATTTATATTCAATATTTCTATTTGTAGGATGCTGTTCTTGAATATGAGAGCAGCTGAATAGAGTAGTTTGAGACCTGTAGTTCTTTCTTTATCAGTTAGCTATAACAGAATATTTATGTCAATGAAAATAGAAAGAAGAGCAAAGACATTGAGAGCAGAAATCTAAAGGAGCAGTACATTAAATTCAAGCAGAGGTGAAAAATGAGGACTTTGACTTGTGTTATAATTCCGTTCCTCCTGTATCCACAGCCATGTTTACACAGGGATTTAATAGCAGTTTACAAGGACCGGTGGCAAGATAATGGGCATGAGAATTTTGGAACGTAGGTTGTCATTCCAGGTCTACTGCTGTGTGACCTCAGCAAAATAAATTTATGAAGACTTCAGACTGCCCTGAAGTCACGTCGGAATTGAGAAGCTGATACCAGGTTAATAGGTCTCCCCTTCCACAACTCAGTATAGAAACGACTTCCCAGATCTCAGGGTCGAAGACATATTCAGGGTCAGTTAAAGAATAAAAAATGTCCTGATCAATTTCTGATGTCTATGAAAAGTAGCATGATTACTGTTCTTAGGTTCTAGGATTCTTTGACTACAAAGATTTCTATGTCCTGCTATATGGTAAAACCAAGAATATTCAGTTGAAGATGTTCATTTCTTTTTCACTTGGCAATAAGTTCAAATTACTTTTGTGATTTGTTAAGGACACATGAAATACAGCCAATGTTGATTGAAGAGGCATGTGGTGATACTTGAACTCAATTTTAAGAAATGCATAAATTAAAAGAGCAATCAAAATGGGCAAAATTATACAAAGCAAGTGTTCCTATTCACTGATCATATCACTGCGTTGACACATTTAATCAATATATTAAAATCTCCAGAAGAGAAAAAATGGTTCACATAATTGTTCTATTAGGGAAGATTTTCATGGGAACAGCTTAGTTCAACATATTTCTAAGTCAATGATCTTTTCTCTCGCAGTGGTCTATGAGCCTGTGAGTAGTAATTCATGATGTCAATGTCATGAGTAATACTAACAAGGAGCACTTATTGAGTTTGCTCTTTGCCAGAACCCATTCAAAGTGGTTTCTACAACTCAGTTAATTTCTCACACAAACTTGATAAGTAGGTATTATTATTATTATTGTTATTATTATCCTTATCTTACACATTAGTACACTGAGGCTCAGAGAAGTCACACATCTTACCCAAGGTCACATTGCAAGTGGGCAGTGGAGGTTTTAACCAGGATATTTCTCTACTGCTGATAGTGACAATAATTACCATTTGGAGGTTCTCTTCTGCATCACAGACTCTGGCAGAAGGAGCCCATATATGGCTTTGTTTCATGGCTGTTTTACAGATGGGATAAGTAAGGCTTAGGGTGCCTAGATAATGAGTCCACTATCACCCACCCAATAAGTCTTATGGCTGGGAATCTCTAATTCCAAAGACCAAGATGGATTCACCACTTATGCAACTGTGGATGTCCCTTTTGTTAAAAAGAACAAAGTATGCCTATTAAAATCTGAATCCCATTTATTACTTGGGTTTAGAGAAATGATGGATTGCAGGAAGTGAAAATGCATCTTGAATAAGCATGTGCCAAAGTCCTGCAGAAAGTCTGCACAGGGTGCAGGTCGAAGCTCAAATCTTACTTCCTCAAAGAGACATGTGGGGGTCACCCTGTTTTTAAGGCACTTTCCAAACATGCACTCTCCCACAAAACCATACACACATCTTCAGTTACTCTATTCACATTATTTTGTTTTACTGTCTTCAGAGCACTGACATTGCCTTGTCTATTCTTTACCAGACATAGTTTCATGAGAACAGAGAGGTTGTTGGTTTTATTCACCTCTGTATCCCCAGTACCTAGAACAGTATATAGGACACAAATTGCACCCCAAAACTTTAATTGAATGAATGATTTCGCTTATTGTTTTTATTATAAATATCAATAGCAACAATTTTTATTGACTGGTTTCCTGTGTTCCTTTCTTTGCAGTAAGTATGCATTTTCTAAATTTATTTCTTACAGTAAAATTAGGGAGTTGGTCTTATTGTCATTCCCATTTTGCAGATGTGAAAAATAAGGCATACTAAGGTCAAATTACTTGCATAAGGACACAAACCTAGTAGTTAGGAGTCACACACCAATGCATGTCTTTTCATCTGCATGGACTATACTCTTACACCCAATACTCAGCTCACCTGTGACTACAAAAAGTTCTGAACAGTTCTATCTTTTCATTGTTTGATTTTCCCAAGACGTCATTTATGTGGCTTCATCGCTAACTTTGTAGACAAGATTTAAATTCAATGAACACTTATTGAATGGGGTCAGAGATTGGGTGGCAGGCATCACCAGTTCTACTTTACAAGGGCAAAAAAGGAAGTTCAAATAAATGATATTTTTGTTGCTAGAAATTGGTAAAGCCAGAATTTAAACCCAGGACTGTTGATTCCAAGTCTCTGGCTCAATCTGTAATAAATGGTGAAGACGTCTCTAAAAGAGAAAAATAGCATTCTCAGCCATGTATTTCCTAACCAGCGTTTGCAAATTGCATATAGAGAGGAGGCATTACATCATGATAAATATTGTGATTCTTTTGCTAAGTGCTCTCTTGGGACAGATAATATCTGAACATAGATATTTGATCATTATTTAGTCTAAACCCACATGTGAGCTTACGTTCTCTGTTGTCAGAGATCTAACCCACACAAAGAGGTATCCTGAATGATTTTATTATAGTTTCATTTCTTTCTTTTCTCTTTTCTTTTTTCTTTTCTTTCTTTTCTTTTCTTTTCTTTTCCTTTCTTTCTTTCTTTCTTTCTTTCTTTCTTTCTTTCTTTCTTTCTTTCTTTCATTTTTCTTTTTTTTTTTGAGACAGGACTCTGTCGCTCAGGCTGGAGTGCAGTGGCTGGCTGGATCTCAGCTCACTGCAACCTCCACCTCCCAGGTTCAAGCGATTCTCCTGCCTCAGCCTCCCAAGTAGCTGGGATTACAGGTGCCTGCCACCACACCCGGCTAATTTTTGTATTTTTAGTGGAGATAGGGATTTCACATCATGGCCAGGCTGGTCTTGAACTTCTGTCCTCAAGAGATCTGCCTACCTCAGCTTCCCAAAGTGCTGGGATTACAGGCGTGAGCCACTGCGCCTGGCCTATTTTCTCTAAAAGCGAGTTTTACATTTGCTTTTCAATATCATGAAATGACAAGTGGCAAATTTCAGGAGTGTTCATTGATTTTTCTTTCAGGATAAATAATTTCAGAAGTAATTCAGAGATATCAAGGTAGATTTGTGCCCCTTTTAAAGTGGTTACATAGTTACTAAGCTAATAAACATACATTTGGACTTCTTCCATCTGAGAGAGAGGCTGCAGTTGATAGATATTTCTCTCTCTTTTTTTTTTTTTTTTTTTTTTTGAGACAGAGTCTTGCTCTGTCACCAGGCTGGAGTGCAGTGGTGCAATCTTGGCTCACTGCAACCTCCGCCTCCTGGGTTCAAGCAATTCTCGTACCTCAGCCTCCAGAGTAGCTGAGATTACAGGCACACACCACCATACCCGGCTAATTTTTGTATTATTAGTAGACATGGGGTTTCATCATGTTGGCCAGGCTGGTCTCTGTCTCATGACCTCGTGACCTGCCCGCCTCAGCCTCCCAAAGTGGTGGGATTACAGGCGTAAGCCGCTGTGCCCGGCCAACAGAAATTACTTATAATACTTCAACTATTTTAAAACCAGCACTTAAACAAACATACAAAGACTAAAACCATCTAAAGATCTAAACTGGCCAAATAGAACAAGGAGAAATGTATCTGCATTTCTTTAGGAATTGGGAAAGAAAAAGAGAAATAAAAATCCATGTTTTTAGCTATAAAGTATCAGTTGATATTTCTTTAGGGAGACTAAAACTTTTCAGTTTTCAAGCCAATATTCTGATTCTAAAAAAGGAGATGGGCTGATAAAATTAAAAATGTGTTGTGTGACTTATGTTGTTTCAGAGGTGATAGAGCCATTTATAGTTTCCAATAAAATCTAAGGGAAAATGCAATTTATTGTATCAATTCAACCATAACACAAGAAAAGATCATTACTGCCCTATCAGCAACTATAGAAATTGTGACAAACTAAATATGTAAGACCACATCTGAGCTAGAACATCAGTCACTTTTTTTTGAAAACAATATTAATACCAAGTGTTTGATGAATATGCGCAGAATGTTACCCATACTTTTATTAAAGATATTTGATTAACTACAGGTTTTTTTTCTTCCAGATATTTGACCAGTTAAGTGGCTTCTCTATCCATGCTTGGGAAGTCCATTAGTTATGTCTAAATAAATGTATGGGTGCCACTATACCTCCTTCCACAGCCTGATCAATTGCTTGGTATGAGCAACAGCAAATAAACACATTTAGTACATCTTCCCTGGGATTAGGGACCATTGTTCCTGACTGTCACTAGCCCCTTGACCTTCAGTTTCAGTTGCCCCGGGGGTAAGTCTGCCTGTTCCTTTGTGATGCGCAGCGCTGCTGTTTTTAGGCATTACTAGATACATAACCGAAACCTAATTTTATTTGTCCATTTGCTTAGGACTTATTAGAGTAAATAACTAAATGAGTCATTCGTTTAACTTAAAGTTTTGCCGGAAACGTTACATTCATTATCTAATTTCCTTCTGCCAACAACCTTGGTGGGTAGGCATCAGCCCTACCTTATAGATATGAAAGTTGAGGTTGAGAAGGTGAATGAATAACTATTGGCAGAGACAGCCTATCCATGCTCGACTCTAAAGCTTTTATTCTTTCCATGTTCTTTCTTTCTATTTCTTTTTGAGACGGTGTCTTGCTCTGTCTCCACTGGAGTGAAGTGGCGCCATCTGCTACCTCTGCCTCTGGGATTCAAGCAATTCTCCTGCCTCAGCCTCCCGAGTAGCTGGGATTACAGGCACACATGACCATGCCCAGCTAATTTTTGTATTTTTAGTAGAGACAGGGTTTCTCCATGTTGGCCAGGGTGGTCTCGAACTCCTGACCTCAGGTGATCCGCCCACCTCGGCCTCCAAAAATGCTGGATTACAGATATGAGCCACTGTGGCTGGCCCAAAAGCACATATTTTTATGTTAACTCTGTACAAGATAAAACTGTCCTAAATTTTATTCTGAAGTTTTTCAGAATTACGTTTGTAGTTTTGTATTTTTATCTTTATATGTTGTTTAGTGGCATTTCTTCTATTCAGTGTCTTCATCCCACCCTAGAGTTGACAGTTTAGGGAAGTTTCTACTATTAGACATGTTAAAGAAATGATTATTTGAAGTGGGACAATTTAGAGTAATGATCAAGAGGCCAGGCTTTCTGCTCCAGAAGACCTGGTCTGAGCCCTAGTTTCACTGCTTATGTATTGGGTGACTTTAGGCAAATTTCTTATCCTCCCTAAGTGTGCATTTCCCATTTGAAAAACAGGAATAATGGTCATACCTATTGCTTATGGTTATTTATGCATTAATTAATTCAACAAATATGTATTCATCTCCTATAATAAGCCAGGTACTCAGCAATGAATTAACCAAGTTGGCTGCCCTGAAACACTTTATATTCTAGCAAGGAAAAACACACAGAAAAACTAATAAATAAATAAGCTTGGTCCGGTAGTGGTAAGGGCTGTATAGACAAATAAAGCAAGGTAGAGAGAGGTGGGTGTGGAGTGGTGGTAGTTGGAGATGGATATTTTTTAGAAGGAGAACTTTCCATTATAAAGTGACAGTTGAGCAGAAACCTGAAATAAATTTTATTGAGCGAATTAAGGAAAAACGACACAGAAAACCAAACTGAAGGTATAATGCTTTGTAAGATGGCTGCTGTGGAGAGATGCGAGCCCTTACTGCAGGCTTATTTTAAATCACTAGAATTCGAGCTCCCTAAGATGAAGGCACACTTCTGTCTCATTCGTTGCTGCATCACAAGCATGCACAATGCCTGTTAGGTTCTCAGTACAACTAAGCTGTAGCTCTTGGAGTCTCTGTCTATTTCCTGTTGGGGATAGTAGGAGGAGGGGGTCAGTAGATGGAGAGAAGAAGCTGAGAGTGGAACAGGAATCTCCACGGTAGCAGTCACCTGCTCCACCTCATCAGAATGTCATCAGAGGTCTACACCTAGATGGCTTTTGGACATGGGCTTGACTATAGTTTCACAAAAGGCATGATGCTTCAATAAAAAGTTTTCTTGACAGCAGCTATGAAATCTACAGAAATAGCACAGGCCACGGCTTGAGATTCGAAGACGAGTCCGGGCTTCCCTACTAAGCCAGTGAGGGCACATGGAGGGAAATGCACAACAGGACATTTAACCTGCATGAGCTGCCAGTCCTGCTGCAACTCACACATTCCATTCTGATTTGCTGTTGGCTTACTGGAAGTAACCTAGGGCACATTTTTTTAGAGACCAGGAAGAATTCTCTTTTCTTTTATTCATTCATTCAACTAATAGCGTCCTCAGCTCCTGGTTCCAAACTCTGCCTGAGGCATGAGATCTGAAAACTCATGCTATTTAAACATGGTATCTTCCATAAGGTCTGTGCTGTTTTACTTGGTGATACTCAATAGAGGTGATGGCCTCTAAAATAGCCCAAAGATAGCCAGCACTTAGTGCACCCAGAGATTGCCTGACAAAGCTGAATGATTTATAAAGCAGTCTCTTAAGTGAATTTGCTCCTGATTTACTTAGTGAACATTTTTTTTCTCTAAGACCTCAGATAGTGTGAAAAACCTTTGCAGATTATGCATGAGGAGGCTCACTACACTTTACCCTGCCCTGCTTAATTGCAGATCTTGGAAACACTCACTCAAACATGCCAGATATTTAACTGAACTTCCAATTCACTGTTGCTAAATTGCAAACATCCTTGAAAAACTGATAAACAGAAATGAGCTTCCAAGTGCCTCCAGAAAGGCACAATGCTTGGAAAAAAAGATTAAAAAACCCCTCTAATTGCTGCAGCACATTTTATGGTCAATAAAGTATTCAATATGCTATGCAGCAGGGGTATCTCAACTGAGAGTCAAATAAAAATAACTGTGCATGTGATAGCTCAATGAAAAGTTTCTTTTCTCAGCAAGAGATAAAAAATCTCAACTGTCTCCAGCCTGGCATATTTGATGAATTGCTTGCACAAAAGAGAATGGGTGGGATTTAGCCTAGCTAAAACAAAACAAAACAAAATCCTAGTAGCAGGCTCCTAAAGAAAGGCAGCATCTGATTCTACTTGGTTTGGGATTATTTACAGGAAGTCTTTCTTAAATATCAGTCCCAACCCTCTGACCTCAGAATTTTTCTTCCCAGGAAAGAATAGAATTTTTCTTTGTCTTCCATCCCTCCCTTTTTTTTCTTCCTCTAGTACCCATGTGATATGGTTAGGCTTTGTGTCCCCACCAAAATCTCATCTGGAATTGGAATCCCCAGGTGTTGAGGGAGAGACCTGGTGGGAGGTGGTTGGATTACGGGGGTAGTGTGCCCCATGCTGTTCTCGTGGTAGTGAAGTGAGCTCTCATGAGATCTGATGGTTTTACAAGGGGCTCTTCCCCCTTTGCTTGCTCACTCTCTCTTTCCTACTGACATGTGAGAAGGTACAAGCTTGCTTGCCCTTTGCCTTTCACCATGATTGTAAGTTTCCTGAGGCGCCCCCCTCAGCCATGCAGAAATGTGAGTCAATTAAACCTTTTTCTTTTATAAATTACCCAGTCTCTGATATTTCTTTATAGCAGTGTGAAAATGGACAAATAGACCATGCATCCATTCCTTCCACTATTTCTTAAGCGTATACATATATCACCTTCCAAGGCAGGTGCTAGTCAACATCTCTTCCCTTATAAAGTGGAGAAAACCAGAAAAGTATGAACAAAGCTTTGTGGAATCTCATATGAGAGAGCAGCTAACGGCCTTGGGGAGCTGGAAAAGGCAGCACTGATCTATAACTTTTGATGCGTCTTGAAGGAGGAGGGTGTTTATACCACCTGCAGAACAGTAGAAAGACAGTTTCTATTAGTTTTGCTACCTTTTTACTTGAACTTCTCTTCCTTGGAGTTCATTCACTTCTTTCATAATGTGGCTATGCACATAATTATTGATTGTTCCATCAGATGTTGTTTTAATACTCATCCTCCCTAAGCCTGCTCTTCTTGGCTCTGCTTGCCTTTTCTCTACCTGTGTTCAACCCAGTTGTGATTTCATATAAATTTGAATTGATCTGAGCATTCCAGTTACATTTCTAAAACTTGGACACATTACCTGGCAGGCACAAATGTCTCTTTTTGAAATAAAAAGAATCAATGCATTTGCTTTTTGTAAAGCTTGTTATTATGAAAATTTCAAACACAAACAAAAGAAACTGAATAGTACAATAGAGCTTATGCACCCTTTACCTAGCTTCAACAATTGCCAGCAATTTTCAAATCTTGTTCCATCCATTAATTTATTTGAGGTCATATTTTAAAATGAATATTAGACATAATGCTTTTCTCCTGCAGATTCTTGAATATACATGTCCAAATGATAAGAATGTGTGTATACATAAACACCATGTCATCATAACACCTAACACAATTAATAAGAATCCTTTAATGCAATTTAAGGTTCAGTTCATATATCCATATTTGCATTTCCTCAATTGTCTCAAGAAGTTTTTTAATTGTGTGTTTGTTTGCATACAATCCAAACAAAGTCTTTATATGGTATTTGCTGTTATGTTTTCCAAGTCTCTTTAAATGTGTAACACTAGCTCTGCCTCCCTTTTATTCAAGTCATTGATTTGTTTGAGAAAGGGGATGTTTGGTCTTTGGATTTGGCTGAGAGCTTCCTCCAGATGTCTTCACCCAGTCTCCTCTTCCCTACATACCTCTGTAGAATTTCCATGAGATCAGGCTCAATTCATTTTTTACAAGGCCTAAATAATCAAGACACCCCCTCTGTCCTACAGTAGGACCCCCTACTTCCTACAAATGGACAGTCTTAAGAAAATATAGATGATTGCAGTCTTATCTAGCTAGGAGGTGCGGCAAACCCACTTAACTGTACGGCTTTTATGTTGCCTAATGGAGTTGTGTGTTTGGGGCCAGGGCTGAATTGTTTGAGGCCATGTAGGAGAAATGGAATGCTCACATTAGTAGCCTACCTTCTCCACCTTCCCATTCTCCAGCCCACAGCTTCTCCTCGAAATAACTGTTGAGCACCTGGAAAATACAGTTTGTAAGGGCAATAGATTATTAGTCTTCTCAGGGCAATCACATGGTTTGAACTTACAGGTCCCTAGAATTAGATTAGGATGATATATATAAAAACTACTTAATCCTTGGTCCTAGTAAATGCTGAATAAATGGTAGCATTTGTTTTCAAAATATGTTTATAATTAGCCACTTTCCTCAAAGGATGTTCATGTTTCACTTACTTGTTAGTCAAACCATCATCAAGCTCAATCACTACACCCTCATTCCCAACCTAGCATCAGACCTAGAGCTGCGGAGGCATATTTGAGGGAACTGGAAATGCTGGTGTCACTCCAGTTTCATGGATAGAAGATGTGTTCTTACCGTAGACTTTAGCTACCTCAGCATAAGTTTTTGTGTTCTTTATTAAGTTTAGAACTTTTACCTTTTCACTTTAAGGAAGCATTTTACAGCTTCTTTTTGGCATATTTGAATTGCCAGCATCACTACTCTTGTGCTTTGGGCCATTGCTAAATAAAATCAAGGGTTTCTTGAACATAAGCCCTGTAATACTGAGACAGTAGATCTGATCACCAGTGGCTACAAAGTGATTCATGGGCAGGCAGCGTCTACAATGTGGAAACCCAGGACAAAAGGAGGATTCATATCCCTGGAGGGAGGGAGAAGGATGGGCACAAGATTTCATCATGCCACTCTGAAGGGTGTGTGATATAAAACTTACAAATGGTTTATTTCTGGAATTTTCTATTTAATATTTTCAGACCACCATTGACAGCTGGTAACTGGAACCATGGAAAGCAAAATTGCAGATAAGTGGTAACTACTGTATAGCTCCAGCCTCAGCCTGGAATTAAGAAACTTAGACTCTAAGTATGAAATATATAGTGATGAGACATAGTCAAAAGAAGCAAAGAGAAGAGCAAGGAACTCAGCATGAGGGTGTTTAGGCAAGGATCTCCGGCATGTGTGCTCCAAACAGGCATGCCCTGCTGTTCTCTCTACCCAAAGATGTGGAAGAGTGAAAGGGCCCTGACCCTCAGTGTGACGGCAATATAGCACATGTGGAGGGCAGTGATGGGAGATGTGGATGTAGGGTAAGCACAGGTCCAAGAATGATGGGTCTCATTAGCTGAATATTGCAATGACTCATCCAGGATTGGGTGGGGATATGAACTTATGAATGGGGTTAGAGAGAAATTCCTAGGGCAGTGAATTTTTTTCCACCATCACCACTATCTGCATGTCTGGGAATGGTGTCAAGTGGGGAGAGGGCAAAGCAGTGAGGAGTTGGCACTTGCCACATTGGTCCTTCATTGGAACACAAAAGAAGACTGGAGAACAATGTAACCGTCTAGGTAGACCCACTGAAAGACAGTGATCATCGTGGAAACTAATTACCCAACATTGACAAAATGCTCCTAGGGAGTTGAGCTTTGGAGAAATTGTTTGCTGCAGTGAGTTTTGTTCACAACAACACCTTAGGTTTGGCATCAATTTTCCATTGAGAATGAGCTTGGAGTCTTGCCTTCTGCTCTAATAGGGAGGAAAGCATGAACACCAGAAGCCTTCAACCCATCTTCTATTTAATTTTGAAGACATGTTTGGATAACATCAATTCTTAGAAATAATGCTTGAAACAATTTGCCACATTATATTTTTATTGAATAAGGGGATTCACAATCAAGAGTTATACATTTAATATTCTGAATGGTACACCTAAGCTGTTACTTTAAGAATTGAGTAATTTATTCTAGTAGTTATTACAGCCTGGAATGTTATAAAAGCAGTATTGTACTGTGGTTATTACTTACATAACAGCAGTCAGTTTTCTTCCCTTTGATGCCACCCATCTACCATTTTTCTCAAATAGGATGGTGAATGCCATCAAAACCCAGGAACTGGACATTAGTGACAGGATTCTTTGTCCCTAACTTTTTATTTTTTTCAATCAGAAACACTAAAAAGCTGCCTTACCATGATCCGGGCTATCTCTTTTCTTTTCCAGTTCAGATGACTACAAGTACAAGAGATGATTATTAATGACAGTACAACAATCCTAAAAATAACAGCCTCAGATTACACCCCTTCTGAAACATCCCTAATAATTCACCTGTCTGTGTGATAAATGATTCACATCAGGATATAAATTCGGTCTTCACGATATAAACCCACCCTTTAGGCAAGAAAGCTCCTATAATAAAGAACTGAAAAGTAAACCACATACGTACTTGTTGTGTAAATATTTTTTGGTCTGTTTTCATATTTCCTAAATAGATATTTAGTGCAAAGTTGGCATTTACTCTAAACCACTGACAATAACAACAAAATCAGGATTTTTGTCTACACCTTATCAAATGCTTATTATGTATACCATTTCCTTTGTCTTGTTAACAATCCTATGCAATTGAGATAATCATGTCTATCATAAGCAGCTATTTGGAGAGGCTCTGTTTTGCCTAGCGGAAAGTTGTAGTATGGAGCCGATACCCAACCCTTTGACTCTGCTCTTTTGGTGCTGTTTCCACCACACCCTTCTGCCTCAATATAAAGGGACAGTTTTGTGAAATGTGGCATCATTGTCATCATATAGCATTGTATTAATTTCCCAGGGCTGTCATAACAAATCATCACAAACTAGGTTAGTTAAAACAACAGAAATTTATGCTCTCATAGTTCTCCAGATTAGACATCCAAAGTCAAGGAGTCAGTAGGGTCAGGGTCTCTCTGAAGACTCTAAAGAATCTTTCCTTCCTCTTCCAGCTTCTGGTGGCTCCCGATGTTCCTTGGCTTGTGGCAGGCTTGCTCTCACCTTAGCCTCTGACTCCACATGGCTCCTTCTCTGTGTGTCCTTTTCTGCGTCTTGTAAAAACACTTTCATTGCATTTAGAGCCTACCGTAATCCAGTATGAGTTCACCTTGATCTTTACCTTAATTATATTTGGAAAGACCACATTTCCAAATACGGTTACATTCTGAGATTCCAGATGGGTGAGTTTTGGTGAGACACTATGCAACTCTTTACAATTATGTTTCTCCTTTCTAGTCTAGTAGGAAAATAAGAGTCCCAATTAAGATCCATCAAATTAATGAACATAGTTTGAGTCCTGCAGTTTTGATTGGCAATCAGTTGCTCAAAGTTTACAATTTGGAGCTCCTCACAAACTCCAAGATTGAGCATACTTTGAATCTTGGTATCTTACCAAAAAGTAAAATACAATATTTCGCAGGTTCTTCTGGCACAGTACTCTATAACCTGCACTGAACTAAGAGTTGAGATGCTTGTGTTAGAACTTGCCACACCTTGCTGTATATTTCTCTCACAGTCACAGAGAAAGGCAGCAGAAAGGTAGTGTCTCATGTTATTGAGGCGTCTACAGAACGCATGCCTCTGACCTTTCAGCAGATAAAGTGGATGATCTCAGGTAGAAAAGCTGAACAGAGAATGATCTTACCAGGGTTTCCTGAAAGGGGAACTTGACCTGCTAAGGATTCTCAAATTCTTATGATAGGGATCTCCACCTTTTCCCATAGAGTGATCTGTTTTTATTTCTGGGGCATAAATGGGTTGGGTTTGAAATGGGTGTTGAGTGAAGGTATCACTTATGTCAACATAAAAGTTGGTTGAAAACCATGTGGCAGAGTGAAAGCAAAGCATTAAAGTAAGAAGCTGACCTGTTGAGCTACACTTAATAGAATTGAAACTAAATTTTGGCATATCCAATCCAATTTAACTCAAGTTGAAATGATTATATTTTTATTATAAACACGAATGCATATTGCTTTTTGGAAATTTTAGAAGTGCAATACCAGTAAATAAAAACAAATAACAACAAACAATTGTGTTATCTTAAAGAAATGACTGTGGGTATATTTCCTGCTCCTTTTATTTTGTGAATCTTTTTAATATATAGCTTTGCATAATGCATTTTATAAAACAAAATTGTAACTATTTTATGTTTTTGATAGTTATTACTCACACCATTTTAATGTCTGCATAACAGCTTATGAAGTGTTGAGTTTACATTAGAGTTTCTCCATTGTGAGCCCTTAGATTGGTTCAATTTTTTTTTTTTTTTGGTATTATGAATAAGACTCAGATAATATTTTAGAAAAGATATCTTCCTAGAAGTTAATATGCTCGTATCTAAATGTGCATTTTTTATTTTTTGTTGATTATATTGACCTAGACTGAGTATAATATTTTTTATAATCTTCATTAATATGGAAAGTTTGCTTCCCAAAATGGTTTGTCAGATTACACTCCTGCCAATAGCATTCAAAGTTCTCATTGAACTGAAACCTTGCCAGGATTAAAATGCTTTTAAAAGACTTTCAAGTCTTACTAGTTTGAAAATGAAAAATATAATGATATTTTACCTTCAATTAGCATTCCTTTACTTATTAGCAAATGTAATTTTTTTTGTGCCTGTTTCAGACATTTCTGTTTTGAATTGTTTATGGTTTGTTATGGGATAAATTGTGCTTCCCACCTCAATACATATGTTGAACACCTAAACCTCAGCATGATACTATATTTGAAGATAGGGCTTTAAGTAAGTAATTAAGATAAAATGAGGTTCTATGGATGGGCCCTAATCCAATATGACTGGTGTCTTATAAGAGGAGGAAATTAGTACACAGACAACACAAAGACTGAGGACAGCTATGTGGGGACAGAGCAAGAATGTGGCCATTTGCAAACCAAGGAGAGAGGCCTCTGAAGAAACCAAACCCGCTAATATCTTAATCTAGGACATCTAGCCTCCAGATCTGCGAGAAAATATATTTGTATTGTGTAAGCCCCTCAGTCTGTTGTATTTTGTTATGGCATCATAGCAAACAAAAACACTGTTTTTTGCCTATTTATTTATTAGGGTCTTATGGCTTTTCTTAGTAATCTATACATGCTCTTGTTATATTAAACATACTTATTGTTTGCTTCTTACATTTGTTGCAAAGTGGTTATTTGTCTTTTGAATATTTTCTTATTTTTTTAGCATAAAGCATGTATATGTTTACTATCGTTCCACAATTATTCATCTTTTCCTTTGTGCTTTTGTTTTCATAGTACTTCAAAGCTTAGAAAGTCCTTTTTCCTCAAGAGTTTTGATACATTGTCAGTTTAATTTTTGTGTTTCTGTGGTTTGATGTGGACCTGTATAATATAACTATTTTCCAAGTTTGAGAGTACAGACTCACAAAAGTAGGTAAATTTTAAATTTACAGCGTAAAGCTTTCTTTAATTTATGATTTTTATGCCCTGAACTCATGTAAGATATTTTCTATGGCTATTACATTCTTTTGAAAATGTTCATTGTCTAAATGGAACAATAACCTCACTTAAAACAAATCTTCTATTTCATAAATATCACAGTTATTAAGGCAAAGAACCTAAAGATAAAGAGTAGCTACTACTTTATGAAATCTGCTAAACGTCTTTGAAATTCTACGGTAATCTTATTTCAAGTGAAGGACACTTGTCTTGCAAGATGAAAGCAACATTTTCCTCTGTTTTTTCTTGTTTTCACTTGTGATTCTTCTGCTTAAAAATGCTTAAAGTCTTCCTTTGTGGAACTTTTTATCAAAGATTTCCACTTTATTTCTTGGGAGATCTTTCTAGAACCTATTTAGACATGTCTGTCTTTTCCATAACTCTATGCTTATTTCATTTAGTTTTGCTGTTGGGTCAATCAAAAATGCCGTCTCTGCAAGGCACCGTTTTTTGTTTCTTTGCTGGTAGTGTTCTTTTTAAAACATAAAACTGTTTTCACTTGAGAGATAAAATTATCTAGCCATTCTGGAATGTCTCCTAAGTTGAACCACGGTAGGTCCGTGCAAAATAGTAGAAAATATAGTTTGCAAACTACTTTAAATAAAGATTTGAATGACCTTCTGTGAAATTGTGAGGAACGTGTTTTGTTTTTAGTTTTTTTGTAGCAAAATATATTGACTTACAAGGTATGTTGATAAGATGCATTCATTCAGCAGATATTTACTGAGTGCCCATTATGAGCCAGATACTGTCCTGCAGTTTGGGAATGCAGTCAAGTTTGTGGAGCCTGGACACTGACCAATTAGAAGCGACCTTGGCTGTAGTTCTATAGAAGGGTCCCAGAGGCTCCTGGATGGCCCAGGCATCACCACTTTAGTTGCTGGATTGAGAGTCCCAGGGGAAATCTCAGGGAAGCAAGTGTTCATTGAAGCATTTAAATATTTGAGCAAGTGGGATAGCTCTATCAGACTGTAAACTTTTTCCTGGCCTTACGGTTGTCTTTAAAATGGTTGAAATAAGTCAAACCAATTCTCACCTCTGGATATTAATGTGGGGATGTAGACCATGCAAAGACGAAGGTCACAAAAGTTGTAAGTATGTCCAGTGGAATTCCAGGGAGGCAGGGGTCAATGTTATTTGAGATGAGAGTGAGTAATACAGAGACAAAGGACTTCACTGGAATGGCAAGAGGGTGACTTTGCTAAGTTTTGGAAGTTGTGCAAATATTCACCAAGGGGTTGTAGGCAGAGGGTGAATCATGAGCAAAGACCAAGTCCTCACTGTATAGATTGTGGTCATGGTTAGACTTACGAGGAGATAACAACAACTTCAATATTAATAGGTCTGCAAGATGTTTATTAGAAAAGCCAGTCCTTAACCTTACATCATTTGACATTGCAGTAGTAGCTCATTAAATAGCAGTTGAGCTTGGTAGAATTCTTCTCCAATATTTGATTGTCAGGAAGGTTATAATCTAGATTTTCTGTTCCGTGGATTTACATCTGGTGTAGCTTTAGCAGATCTAGCCTCTGGAATAATCAGGCAAAGCATCACTTTATAACATCAAGTCCCATGGCAATGCCTCCTCCCATTTTCAAAATTCCATTAACTATGGATGAAGAGCATAATTTCTCATCTAGGATGCTCCTATAGCTAAGAAGAAAGCTGTGTAATTTGCAGAAAATAACCTTTGCATCTTCTCTCTTGTTATCTTGGTGGTGAGTTACAAATTTGATATTGCTGATTTTCTTAGACCACTCAAGTTGAATTATAATATTTTTAAAAGTGATATATGGAGAAAAAGAGAAAGTATGCATCTCCCCCCTCCCCGTACAAAAAAAAGGAATTGTGTCAAGGAATGTGTTTATTTCTTGAATATTATTTTGGTATTTAAAATAATCTACTTACAAAAATGCCCATGTCCTAATTCCTGGATCCTATGAATATATTACTGTACATGGTAAAAGATTTTGAAGATGTAATTAAGTTATGAATCCTTGATCATTTCTCCATACTTCCTGGGTGAGCCTGATGTAATCACAAGATTCTCTATCAGTTAAAAAAAAAAAAAGAGGCAAAAGTGTCAATGTCCCAGTGACATAGTGTGATAAAGACTATACCAGACATTGCTGGTTTTGAGGATGAACAGGGGCCATGAGCCAAGGAATGCGGGTGGCCTCTAGAGGCTGGGAAAAGCAAGAAGTCAGATTTTCTCCGAACCCTCCAGAAGGAATGCAACCCTGCCAACACCTTGATTTTATCCCAATTAGACCGATTTTGTACTTCTGAACTCCAGACCTGTGAGAAAATAAGTTTAGGCTGTTTTAAACCAACCCACCAAGTTTGTGATAATTCATTACAGTAGCAATAGGAAACTAATAGAAGTATTTTTGATGGTAACTTAATCTTGGTGACCACTGATTATATCTCTACAGATCCACAGTAAATCCGAATGTAGATCTTTCTGCTCCAGCCTATGGTAGCCTATGACACTCTACAGATAACATTTTAAGTGTTTTTATTATAAAAGCAAATGCGTGTGTACTATAGAAAATATAAATGCAATAAAGGCATATCTATCCCACTACCCAGAGATATCCTTCTAATCTTTTCATTGTAGGTGTATGTGTATGCTCTTAATATATTTATGTATCTTATAAATCTCCCTATTCTGCTGGGCCTCAAACTGCCTTCATGTCTTTTTCTATTTTCCCATGTACATATAACTTACCTCCTCATCTGGTTTGGAAACTCCTTGAGAAGTGAGACTAAGTCTTGTTGTATTTCTCTATGTCTGCCATGCTTTGAGGAATGATTTGCATATACATGCCATTAACTTGACAAATTTACCAGTACATCTGGTTGGCCCTAAATCTCACATGTTTTAGTAATTCCATCTTTTCACTGTTGTAGGTAATTGGAACTTGAAATGCTGATTCATACTTAGAAAACTCATAAAAGACTGAGGAACGTGAAGTAAAATGCCAGCTTTCTACTTTGCAATGAGAAATATGATTGTAAAGTGAATCAGAGGTCTCCTTTAATCACAATGGAAAATCCATGTAGGGAGCTAAATCGCAATCAGGAAGGTTGCTTGGAAAATATAGAACCTGTCTGATTGGAAATAATTGCTTATTTTAATACTTAGGGACAATAAGCCCGGACCATTTAACACATCCATCTGCAAAGGAGACTTTCTCAGTAAGGGATCCTATTAGTTTTGGGGACCCTCTCTCTGTGTAATGCATGGTTGGACAACAAAAACATTGGAAGTGTCATTTTCGCATAGCTCTGTACAGAAATCTGACTTTTATTCAATACCCTTTTCATTAGGTACAATAATGCTGTTTCAATTTGGTACTTGAGTTTTTTATTTATGGAGAAGAAACATTTTTTCTAGTTTTTTTTGTTTGTTTTTGTTTGTTTGTTTGTTTATTTTGAGATGGAGTCTCACTCTGTTGCCCAGGCTGGAGTACAGTGGTGCAATTTCAGCTCACCACAACCTCTGACTCCAGGGTTCAAGCAATTCTCCTGCCTTATCCTCCCGAGTAGCTGGGACTGCAGGCGTGCGTCACCCTGCCCAGCTAATTTTTGTATTTTTAGTAGAAATGGGGTTTCACTATGTTGGCCAGGCTGGTCTCGAACTCTTGACCTTGTGATCTGCCTGCCTTGGCTTCCCGAAGTGCTGGGATTACAGGCATGAGCCACCGCGCCCGGCCTAGTGTGTTTTTCAGTTACATTGATATCAACAGTTAGGAGTTGATTTTACACTTTAAATCCCAGTGTTTCAAAAGTGCTCTCCCTCTCACTATAAATACGCTTCTGTCTTTGCTTTATTGTTTTCATAAAATTGCCTTTTTAAAACTAAGACTGCTACTGGATTCAGCCAGTTTCTGGAATTTTATAGCAAGTAATGGTGAGGCTTAAAGTATAGATGATGCTGGGTTCCACTGGAGTCCATTGTTTTCAAATCTCATTTAGAATCATCCAGCCCATCCCAGAGATAAAAGCTTCCTTGGGGAATAGAAGCAGAAAAAAGATGGAGCAGGACATGCCTTGGATTTCTGGAATATGCAGTGTCCTCATAGAAGTCAGATCATTTCCTGGTGAGAACATCCATTCTGTTAGTTGTTTCCACTGTGCTATTTGAATTTCCTGCAGACCTACTTCCTTCTCGAGTTTATCTATCTTTTCACGCACCAACTTATTTCATAGAAACCTAGAATATTACCTGCCATGGCTGGAGGCCTACTTGCCCTAGCTCTTTTCCCAGTAAATGAAAACACCTCCTTCATAAAAGTGGAAAAAATAAAATTGGGTTTGGAAATGCTATAAGCCAGCATTACAAAATGGTGCCTCTTATATGAACAAGAAAGGAGGAACCAGTCACCTTTTAATCTGCTGTATTTATTAAAATAAGCCCACCATGGGCTTATTTTTCCACACTGTCTCTCCAAGTCCCTGTGTCATTGCCTCTGAATTTTTTTTTTCTCTCCCTCTTTTTGGTAGCACTAACATATTTTCAACCAGTGTTTATTCAGCACGTTTTCTGAGTAAAATGTTTGCTTTAGGGCAATGTAATACCCTGAGCATATTTTCTTTTCTTGACCATCTGTGAACCTGCGACATTGAAACTAAGATTTAACTGCAATTTAATGTTAAACGTATATGGGTAGAGTAGCTATGTAGCATTTATTGAACACCTGCTAAGTCCCAGATTCTCCATCAGATTTTTTCATTCATGATTTTATTTAATTCTCAAGATAAATGGTGGAATTAAAATTATTGTCACTTTCCTTTTGAACAAATGGAAACTTAGCAAAGTTATTTCCTAAATAAGTGAAATAAGTGATGTTATTATGATTTGAATGTAAGTCTGTCAGATTTGAAATGCTATGATTTTCATTTTTTTCAATGGATTTACACCCAGCACAATTAAAGCTCTATGAAGGGGGGCTCCTTCTCTGATTGCTTACCATTGAATATTCTATATATAGCAGTTCCTGGCACATGTGATATGATTAATAATTATTTCTGGAAAGAAGGAATAAATTGATAGAAAAATGGAGGGAGAATGACAGGGAAGAAAGGAATGAAAAGAGGGAAGGAAGGGAGAAAAGAAAGAATGAATGAAGGGAGAAAGGGTAGGTCTTTGAAAATACTTTAGTTTCAGGACCTCAAGTGTTTCTTCTATAGAATACAGTCATTTTTATACTTGTTTACTGTGCATATATAAATATTTAAGTATTGAAAACCATAACTGTATATGTGTATGTTTGTGTATGTCTATGTATATATGCATGTGTCAATACATATGTACATATATTTTCTTATGTAGGTATTCATGTGTATACATATATTCTTTTGTATACATATATTCATGTGTATACATATATTCTTGAGTATTTGAAAAGTTGCTTGGCTGTAGTTACTCAAGTGTATGCAGCATCATCCACATTTTGAAACCCTTTTGGACTAAGCCCATATACAGAGATTAAAACCAATTGCTTTAATGGTTGACTGAATATGAAGGCAAATTAAATCAGAAATTTCTGCTTCCTTGTAGATACCATATTTTGCTTTTCCTGTGAACCAACCATTGGATACTTTTGTTTGAGCATTTTTATTTATTCATTGTTTTCTTCTTTTGCATAATAGTAGTTATATTTTAATGAGAGAAACAGAAAATTGGCGGTCACATAAAGGATGTACTTCAAAGGAGCTATTCAAGACAACCTGACAAATATTTTTGGACATAACTTATTTTAACAAGCATAACTTTCTCCTTATGTCATAGTGGTGTGGGTAGCATTGGGAGTTTTCTGAGCATATGTAATTCATTTATTTCTTGAAAGTAAATGGTTATTTTATGATATAGAAATTCATTTGAAAGAATTAGAAACTGTCATGTATCTTTAGTAAGAAAATTTTCAATATAAGTTTTCATGATACTTCTTTGAAAAACGTCATTTTCTCAAGATTTTTGTCAATATCATGCCTAAATTGTTTTAAGAAAAAAAGAGATGGAACCATCTGAGAGCTGTAAGCTTTAAAAAGTATCCTTTTTGAAACATAGATTCAATTTTCAAATCCTGAGGATAGCTTTTAGGGTTTATATTTTATTTAAAAATACAATTATATACTTTATTCTTATTAAAACATATATTTAACTACATTTAGAGCAACTGTTGGTGCATATTCCTATAACACATATGTATGGTCTTAGGGTAATACATCAACAGTTTTTGGAAGATAACTATTAAAATATTACAGGAAAGCTCTTTCCTCAGTTTAGAAAACAAATTCAGAGATTCAATCTTTTATGATGAGCAGGTTTAACCTAATTTTACAATAAGTCTATGTATGCATTTTTACCTTTCCTTCCTTTTCTCAGCAAAATGTAGTGGCCAATCCAGCACTCTGTATTGTCTAAGATAATCGGGTCAACGGTCTTTCACTCCTTAATTGCTTCCAACTGAAATACATGCCTGTGATTTCACTATGATTTTAATGAAAGCCGAGTCAAGATAGTTGTGTCTTATAATAATGTCATTCAATAACCACAACTTCTATTCTCCAAACTCTTCTTCCCTTTTTGTTTAATGATAGATCATCATATATGTCTATATATCTTATGCTGTTGTCTACAGAATAATAACTCAAATAAGAAACCTAGGTGATACATGCTGTTGGAAATTGAGAAGAAAGTGGGGAAGACAGGGGAAATGGCCAGACAAAAGCATAGACCTTGATATTTGGAGGTGTTATGACAAGTATACTGCATTTAACTGGCCATAAAGAATGGATGGAATTAGATACATGAGAATTAAAGGCAGCATTTTAAAAGCTTACATTAATTTGACCAGAGACACTGTGAAAAGCAGGACACATGTAAGCATAAAATACATTCTTAATTTATCAAACATTTATGTAACACAAGCCCTGAGCAACGTTCTGAAATTCATACTGTGATGCTTTCTAGGAATTAAAGGTTTTGTTTTAGGGACTCTTTTTAGAAGACTGAGATTCATTTTTCTTTAGGCTTAAGTTATTAAGTCAGCAATTTCCCATTTACTTCTAACATGTAACTAAATACAGAACTTTACTCTAATCCCTCTTCCAGTTGCCTTGAATGGATGATCAGGTCATTTCATTTAATTTAAACAGCTTGCATTCCCTTGTCTCACATGTTTTATTTGAATGAACATTTTACTGTGGGATTTTCTTTTCAAATCCTACAAGTAGATTATAGAAAGAGGAATAAAAACAAATAGATTTCAAGTATATGCCTTTTAAAATATTAATAAATTCGTTAGATTTGACTTTTAAGCCTTTTTTATATTTATTTATTTATTTATTTATTTATTTATTTATTTATTTATTTTGAGACGGAGTCTCGCTCTGTCGCCCAGGCTGGAGTGCAGTGGCAAGATCTTGGCTCACTGCAAGCTCCACCTCCCAGGTTCCAGTGATTCTCCTGCTTCAGCCTGCAGAGTAGTTGGGACTACAGGCGTGCTACCATGCCCCACTAATTTTTTTTTTTTTTTTGTATTTTTAGTAGAGATGGGGTTTCACCATATTAGCCAGGATGGTCTCGATCTCCTGACCTTATGATCTGCTCATCTTGGCCTCCCAAAGTGCTAGGATTATAGGCATGAGCCACCATGCCCGGCTGACTTTTAAGCCTTTTATTAACTTAGGTTTTAGGTTCTACAGAGTATTTTCCTTTATTTTTAAACATTTGTATTTAAATAAAAAAGGATTTCACTTGTATTATTTAATTTCAGCCACAGACCCAGGGACCTAAGCTGTAAGGCAATAGTGGCCATGGTTACTGGCAAAAGAAAATCCTGCATTCTGCTTGAAGAAGGCTCCTGGCCTGGGAGTTGAGAAATATGAATGCATTCTTGTTTTGACCACATGACAGCTGTGTAGCCTTTAATAAATGATGTTATATTTTAGTATCTCATTTTTAAAAATTTGTCAAAGGGAAAGTTTGCACTGGATGATTTTTCTGGTCTCCTCCAGTTCAGAAATTCTGAAATTTACCTTAATATTTTTGCCTTTTCATTGAATGTCCACTTCATGACATATTTTGGGCCATTAAAAAAAACCCAGAAAGAGTATTTGAGAGGTAAGAGCAATATGTGTGAACATAGCCTATGGAAATAAATTGAGAAATACTAGAAAAACAGTGACTATATTTCTCAGGCACGGTTTGATGTGAATGATGAGAACATTAAATTTTGATTGGTGCACATAAGGATAACATTTTAGTACATCACACTCAAGGTAGGTAAATGACTACACCCGAGGGTGAGAAGACCTTAGGCGTTATTTCTGACTTGGTCACTAAATAGGCAGCAGGTCACCCGACATCTGTAAGCCTTGGTTTTTGTCCCTCAAGTGAAAGGATTGGAGGAAATGATTAGAACGTTCTTTCTTTCTTTTTATTATTATTATACTTTAAGTTCTAGGGTACATGTGCACAACATCATTCTCAGAACTTTCTTCTAAAGCTCTAGCAGGAGTCTAAGATACAATCTTAATTAAAATCAAAGTCAAGAAAACCAAAAGGAAAATTCTGTTCTAGCTGACCATATTTAGTAAATCAAAGATTAGTCACTCATATACATTGAGTTCAAGCTTTTAATGAGCACTGTGTGTCAAATCCCTGGGATACAAAAATAGATTCCAGAAAGTTAAATCTAAATAGAGAAATATATAAAATTATTTATAATGTGATAGGATCCTTGCTGTCATGGAAGTGTGAGCAAAGTGCTAGTAAAAATACAGATAAGGGAAGAGGTAACTGATGTGACTTGAGCCTTCACTTATGAAGTGACATAATAATTGGTATTTGATGTCTAAATTTGAGTTTGTCAAAACGAGGAATGGGATGATAGCATAAAGCCTCAAAGTTTGGGCATTCTGTTTCCAGGAAAACTGTTTGAGAAAGTGACTAGTTCAGTGTGGTTGGGACACAAATATCTGAGGAAAAGATCATGAAGTACTTGTTGAATATACTGTTCTAAGTTGTAAAGATTTATTCTGTGTGTCACGAGGATATTTTAAAGATGTTTAAGTAGAAGAGTATTACAGGGACCTATCTCTCTACAGTACAGAGGACAGATGGAAGGATACTGAGACTAGCCATAGGAAGGGAGGTGGCTAGTATAGTGGTTCTAGTGAGAGATTAATAGGGAGGTGAATTGAGATGGGCTGGGCTGTGCTGGAGTGATGAGTAACCCCCAAAATCTCAGTGGTTTCCTTTCACTCAGTATACATGACCAATCTAAGTTTATTTCTTACTCAATATAATAACCAATCCAAATAGGAGTTGAGAGACTGCTCATTAAAGGCATTCAGGGACTCAGGCTGACAGCTTCCACAGTCACCACATTAAGGTTAAATGAGCACACTAAGTCACACGCCATCTCTAACAGCTTTAACCTTGAAATGACTGATTTCCTTTCTTCTTGCATTCTCTTTGCAAAACCAAGTCACATGGCCATGCATGGCTTCCAGGGGACTGAAAAATGCAGTCCCATAAAGGCTCTGAAAGTGAAAACTAGAAAATAGGTGAAGAGCTCTCATTAGAGATATGATATGATAGCAAATGGTCGCATTTGGAAGACGTAAGAGTAGAGGTTAGGATAACTTCAAAGGTGTTTCTAGTTTGGATTTTTGTTTATGCAGGCTAGTCCCCATTCTTCGTGTGACAGATTTTGCTTATCTTTGCTTCCTCTTCTTCCAGGAAGTCTTCTCTGACCAAGAGTAGATAGGGACCTAGGTTCCATGTTCTCAGTGGCATGCTATGTGTTTAACAACAGGCTCTCGTAGAAAACAAAAACAAAAACAAAAACAAAACAAATCTTTATTTTGGAGGCTTCGCCGAACTCCCGAGTGCAAATCCTCCCACTAAGGCAAATTTTAGGCTGCCAATGTGGTGTCAGTGAACACGGAGTTGGTAACAGGTGCACAGCAGCACTCCATTATTTGGCATTTCCATCATATAGATGCAATAGAACTGAATAAGGTAAAATGTACAGATACTATTATGCCATAGTAAAATAATTAGGATGCAATGAAGTTTTAAGTATTTATAATCTTTGTTTTAAATTTAATTTATTGAATTATAACTTCATCCAATTTAATTTTTAATAATTGCTATGTTCAGTGAGTAGCTTAACAAAATTTCTGAAAATTTAGCAATTGGCTCTCACAAGCCAGTTAGAAGCCGGCTCTAGTATACCATGAGTGTCCTCTTTTTCTCTGCACTCCCACACTTGGTACTTGCCCCATTATGGCTCTTATCAAATTTTATTTCAATTATTCTATAGTCATCTGCTTGCCTGCTGGACAATGAGCTCCTCAAGGAAAAGGACGTTATCTCACTGTTGAATTTCTCAGGACTTAACATGGTACTTGGAACACAGAAGAAATTCAGCAAATATCAGTTGAGGCAATGAATGAGTGAAAACATTTTTTCATGAAATAAGAAACCTATTGGTCTCTCTTTACACTAATCTTTATTTATAGGAGCCAAGTCATTCTATTTCATAAAGAAAGAGCCACTCCAGGCAATTGGTCTTATGTGAATCTCACCTACTGCAAATACTCAGCTGTTAAAAAAATATCTTACAGCCTGGCTTTGCTCCTCTGGGTGAATGCCAATTTCTATAGAAAATATCTCGAGTTAAATGTACATTCAAGACCTGGATTGTAGCTTTTGAAAATTCTGTTGTATTTTTGAAATTTTATCATACATTTCCTTATGTAAATAATCTATTTATATTTACAACCACTTTAAAAAAATTTTGTCTACCAATTGAGTCAAGTGTTTAAAGATAGCAATTGTATCTTGTGCTTTATTTGTATTTCTTTCACACAGCACAGTATTGGTCAAAACATAGTGACTCAAATTATTTAAGAGTTTGCATTGATTGCTTTACTTTTTACTTCTAACTCAAATACCAATATAATTCAAAATTATTTTCTGAAGTTTCCTGTAGATCTTATATATTTTCCATTTCAGTGAGTTCCCTGGATTGAAGAATGCCAATTATCTGAATTCCACTGAGTTCTACTTTGATATTAGTAGCTGAAAATCTGTTTTGTACATTTTTTAGCTTTATTAAAACTCACTATCTTGATACTGAGTCACGTTTGTCTTCCTAATGTGTATTCCACTGAAATAGCACTTCAAGGACAACAGACTGTTCCACCGAAGAATAAGAGTGCACCAAGTGACAGATTGCAGACACTTGGTATTGCTAGATTATTAAACTCCTTATCTAAATTGTTTACATGTCAAGTTTCTTTGGTAGCCCAGAATAATTTAGATAAATGAGCCTCCCCATGGTAATTACATTTTCTTAACAACATTTTGGAGAATGTACATAAAAGGTAATAATAGCTCCTACCAGCACCCTGTCCTGCAGCATGTCACAGCCCCAGACTCTGATAGTGTCTGACACTTATTACTTAAGTCATATATTTCTAAAAGCAGAGACCTCTGCAAGGTCTTTTCCTGAATGATACTGTCTCAAGCTGCAAAGAGTCAAAAATCTGATTATGTTTCCAACTTTCCATGGATGTCATATGCATTGATGGGAATGGCTAAACTTTCTGAATAAGGAATTATTAAGTAGGGAATATGAAATAGAATCTCTAAAATGGGAGAATTTTTTTATGTCCCTTTTTAAGATACTGCTATATCCCTTGGGGAAGTTATCCTCCCCACTCCCCACAAGAATCTCCACTCTTCCTGCAGTAGCAACACACGGATATTCATGAGCAAGTGTTTTCTCGCTCGGGTACTTAAGGACATGAACATATTCAAAAACATCATTCCACAGCTTCTCTTACCAAAAGAGAAAATTATTGACTTGCAAAAATTATACTGCTATTTCCCATGGACATGCATTGTCTTAAAAATTCTACCAGGTGGAATTTTGCTATACTATAGTTTCGAACATCTGTGTCCCAATATATGCTCCACAGAGCACTAATCTTGTGCCATGGTGCGTATATGTGTGTGTGTATCTGCATACAAGCTTGCGAAACTCTGTAGACAACATATTCTTCTATTAAATTTGTGGCATGTGTTAACATACTTGAGACCATCTGAGAAATCTCCCAGTAGTATATCTGTATCTATATACATTCACTGTTTATCAAATTCAGTTCACTGTGTGTATCAGTCATGTCCCAATCAGGAGATAGAAACCACACAGTAATTTGAACTGGGAAGTTGAATATAAAGGATTATTAATTACAACAGGGTACTGGAGTAAAAATTGGGATTGGCTCATAAAAAATGAAGAGAAGTATAAAACACAAAGACGTAGCAGATAAAATCATCCATGAGTGCCCAAGGAAAGTCTTATACTCTTGCTCAGCGTTGAGATTCGTACTTTTCTACTTGGGGAGAGTACAGTTTGTGAAAGTTTTCTATTTTCTATTAAAAGTTAAACAGGAGTTTAATTTTCTCTTAAAACATGATATCTTTAATATCAATATACTTTTTAAGTAATTTTGGTTAGGTGAAATTATATAGAAATAGAACAGAAATAGAAGAGCAATATTTTGTGATTGGAGTAGGTATGAAGCTTTTAATTTTGAAATTGTATTTCTCTCATTTACCTTTATATGATTTGGACCCTGATTACTCCTCAGAGTCTGAGCAGACATCAGTAGACAGAGTATCACTTTTCAGCACTGGTATTCTCCTTCCCCTGATGCCACCTTGAGAGGCGAATGTATTGAGGTAGTCATAGCTGAGGCAAGAACCGAATACCCCAGATCAGTGCTGGAATGGGACGAGGAGAGTGGAGGCAGGGGCTCTTCATTAGGAGCAGGCTCTGGGAGGCATCAGTGAAGGGTAGGATGCCCCCAAGTTCTGGCTGTGCAACTCTGCGTTAGGCTCCTTCCTGCTTTGAAACAGCTGGATTGACTTTGGGCAAGATTAACTATTTTAGTTATTGTGGAAATTTAATAAAAATGCAGAGCTTCAGACTAGCCAGAAAGAACACAATAGGTGATCATCAATATTACGCCTCTGCTTTCTCACTTCTCGGGAATTGAATTTAGTAATTAAGGAGAGACGGGCAATCACTTAGTATGCTTTGAAATATCTCATATTTTAAGACCTGGAGCTATTGTTTTGATGTCTTTTATTATTTTCTCAATTATATATCATTTCATCCTAGCACGTAGCACTGAAAAGGTCTTCAAGCATAATCTAATATAATTTATAAAGGGAGTTAATGAAGAATAATTATTTTTACTAGTAGATTTTCCAAGCTATCTCATTACTGGGCACATTACACCTATTTTACATATTTTAAAAATTTATAAACTGAAGAAGTAAGTGACCAACTCATGATGTATCTAAAAACTAAGCCAAAATTATACAATCAAGTTTATTCAATTAAATATATATATTTTTTATATATATGTAATTTATGTGTGTTTGGAATTATTGGAATAGCTGGAGCATATATAATAACTAAGGAATACTAGTCAACTGGTAATTCTGAGGTTTCTCATTGAGCCCTGCCCTTTCTCTCAAGTTGTCTTAGCTGTTCTGATTTTTTGGTGGAGGTCCATAGGTATTTAGCCAAGTTGTCTGGTATAGTTTTAGTACATGGAAAGAAAATGGCAATCTCATCTCTTGATGGCATATGGTGACAATATTATATATATAACCACATGATGACATTAACCATGAGTTATGTCCTGTATATCAGAGGACTATGCAAAACATCACTAGTTACAGACTTGTTCCCATAAAGCCCTAATGGTGCAAACTTTGATTGGGTTTTGAAGATCAGTAAAATTTTCAGATTTTAAGCCTTTAGGATGTCAGGGGTGAAGTGCTGGGGTGGTGATAAAAAATATCTTAATTTAATAATAACTTGGGGATGTAAATGAGCATGAGATTTCTGGCATATTGTTTGCCATATATTCTTAGAACTTTCTAGTCCAACTAAAATACAGCGTGATTAGAAGCAAACTACTCTTCATATAAATATTTTACTTTTAGATCTTTTCTCCCCCTCCTCCGCCACCTCTCCTTCCGTCGTCTATCACGTTGAAAGCGTATTTCTGTATGTCTAAACATTGTGACAGAAATCTGCTATATCGTTTGTGTATAGCTCTCTCACTCTCTCTGTTTGTGTGTATGTACCTTCTCTTGATGTGTAAAGAAGCTAGATAATACGAGAAAGAAGATTTCTACCAGTTAAAATTGTCTAACAGTGGGACAGCCTCTCTCACCCATAATGGACCTCTGTTATTTGGAGGACTTAATCATAAGGCTAATGTCTATTGTCACAATGGATTTTTTTTTTTTTTTTGAGACAGGTTCTTACTTCAGTTGCCCAGGCTGGAGTGCAGTGGCACAATTAAGGCTTACTGCAGTCTTGACTTCCTGGGCTCAGGTGATACTCCAACCTTAGCCTCCCAAGAAACTGGGACTACAGGAGTGTACCACCACGTCTGGTTAATTTTTTGTATATTTTATAGAGATGGGGTTTTGCCAGGTTGTCCAGGCTTGTCTCAAAATCCTCGACTCCAGCTATTTGCCCGCCTTGGCCTCCCGAAGTGCTGGAATTACAGGCGTGAGCCACTGCGCCTGGCCTAGAATCGATTCTTAAGTTGCACAATAACCAGGATCAAGTGACCTCTGTAGTAATTTCTTCCAGCGTATAAGTTTGTGATCCTGAACAGATGCCCATTTCAGAGTAAATCTGAATCAAAATAACATTTCCACTTAGCAGATATCTAAATAAAGTTGGCTGGCACATCCGTGACTCCTACATCCCCTTTACCCATTACAATGTTTTATTAATTTTTTTCCCTCATGAAACTTATTTTTCATTATGGTATATTAATATCTCCAAGCCTCATAGCCTTCCTTGCAAAGACCTCACCCCCAATATATATCCTGTCTGGCCGTCACTGGCGTGATTTTGTGCTTTGCCAGAACCAGCCCAGTAAGCAGCTCACTTACCTGCTGTCATTCATTCCTGAGCATGTCCTGAGTGTGCACCAACACTGGGCTATACATGGACTTACAGTGAAACACAACACGGAACTATTTCCTCCAAGGAGGTCAGAGTCTAGAAAAAGGAGGTTTTAATTTGAAAAATTATAATATTAAGTTGCAAATGTTAATGAGGGTTTAAGAAGAAGCAGAGTATTACTGTGTTTAAGATCTAGGATGTGGCTGTTGATCTCTCCCTTTCCCAATTTAATCACTGGGTGATACTGAGCCAGGCACTTATTTTATTTTATTCATTTCTAAATAATAATATATCCGTGTTGCAATACTGAATATTTTTGACATCTTCTTCCAGCAAGGAACCAGATTTACCTCCCACCTGAAACAAATGATGAACAAGCAAAACCATAAAATAACTGTTTTTAGACATTGAGCATCAGGCATTGAAGAACAGTGATTCTTGATATTGGGAAGCAAGCCAACAATTTCTGCTTCAGGGAGAGTTTTCCAAACCAATTGTTATTAATGAGTCACACATCATATCTGATTTATGCTTTATTAAACTTTATGCATTAAATACTTTCCAAACAAGACAAGTTTTGTAATGTGCCATATATTATAAAATACGTTTATGTTTTGTAAAAGATTCAAATGAAATTAGAAAACTTAGTGTGTGAAATATATATTTCATTTTTAAATAAAAACTTTCAACTTAAATAGTTTCTTGATTAAAATTAAAATTCGCAAAGTTCTGTTTCACATGTAAACTTATAGGAAACATTCATGGGAATGAAGCAGAGCCATACCTTTGCTTTTAGAATTCTTGTGTTAATTCTTTTCATTCACAGAAGTATTACTATTTATTTCATGCATCTTTTTCATTTAAAAAACACTTGAGGCTCCATAGAACATAGCAAAAATCTTTTACTGTGCATTTATGTGAAAGGACATGGTGAAATTCTCGTCACAGAAGTCTTGCATCTTAGCTGAAATAATTGCTTCTAGAATAATAATATGCTTCCAACAAATTATATTACCTAGATTAGTACTAGGGCCAGAAGATTTATAGTGGCATCTATTCTAAGTAGTCACTAGTGTATTCCTTGTTCCTTTTTAATTTATGTTAAGCCTGGTAAACTGAATGCAAAAGTGTTTCTAATAATGAAATAAGAAGATTCTGTGTCTAGTAGGATATTGTTGGTGGAAAGTGACTAAGCAAAAGGCAACCTAGACCCCAAATGATTCCTATTCAAATATACATCTGTATTTTTTTCATTAAAATTGTATTCAGTATGGGTAGGGAAAACCCTGTAGAAGGTGCTCAGATTTAAGCACTTAGCACAAAGATAAAAGTCTGTGCATCATGGAGTTTAGGTTCTGGAGGAGAGAGATCATTATTTGCAAAGAGACATTATTTGCCAAGAAATAAATGCAAGGAACAAGCGTGCATGTGTGCATGCTCACACGAATGCATGAGTGTGTATATATGTGGCATCATATTGGAAGAAACTGTGGAGTAAAATAAACCAAAGCAGGGAAAGAGAAGAATCCAGTGTGAGGAAATTTATTTTTAATAGGGTGGTCTTGGAAACTCTTATTGAAAAGTTGAATCTTGAGCTAAGATCTGAGGGGTGGTAAGACAATGAGACATAGAGATCTCCTTAAGAAGGGCTTCCCCAGGGGAGGATCCTCAAAGGCAAACTCCTGAGGAAGGCATGTTGAGTCTTAAGAGCATCACATCTGTGTGATCCAGAGTGAAGAAGAGGCCAGTAGTTCAGATGAGGTCAGAGAGGAAACAGAGAAAAAAATGATGTGGGTGGTTTAAGTGCTTTTTCCTCAAATGGAATGGGTAGTCATTGGAGAGACTTGAGCAGAGGTGTGGCATGATTTGAATTATGTTTTAAAAGGATCACTCTGGTTATTGCATTAAGACTAGACTGTAAGGCAGCAAGGGCAGAAGCAGACACCTAGTGAAGAGGCTACTGCAATAAATAGGCCATAAATCACAGCAGCTTGGCCTGCAGTTCTGGGGTGGCAGTGGTGGGAAGTACTTCAATTATGAACATTGAGCCAACACCATTTGCTGATGGACTCGATGTGGAGTGGGAGGAAAAAGGCTTATTTGACTTAACCTGAGCACCTGGGAGAAGGATATTGCCATTTACAGAGAGAAGAAAGACTTTATGGAACAGAGTTGAGGAAAGGAGATTTGGAGTTTGGTTTGGTTAGTTTTGAGATGCTCCTTATACATCCAATTGGCTGTGTTGATACATGAATCTAGAGTTCAGGGAAGAGACTCAGGCTGGAGATTTAAATTTGGAAATTGTCAGTGTTTACTGAGATGGAATTACCCGGAAAGTAGGTGTAGATGGAGAAGAAAAGAGGCTGAGATTTGAAAGACAGGAGTCCAGAAGACAGAAAGTGTAAGTCATTTGGGTAGGAGCAAAACTAGTACAGTGTAGTATTAGATACTATGTGAAAAAGTGTGCAAGAAATGCCTGGCCTGTTTATTAGTTGCATTTTAGGTCGTGGCTTGTGTGTAGGCTGCTGTTCTGAAAAATAGGCTGAACAAAGGCAAATAACCATTTTATTTATTCTTATTCTTCTTATTTTAATTTTTTGAGATGGAATCTTGCTCTGTTGCCCAGACTGGAATGCAGTGGTGTGGTCTCAGCTCACTGCAACCTCTGCCTCCTGGGTTCAAGTGATTCTTGTGTCTCAGCCTCCTGAGTAGCTGGGATTACAGGTGAGCACCACTATACCCGGATAATTTTTGTATTTTTAGTAAAGATGAGTTCTTGTTATGTTGGCCAGGCTGATCTTGAACTCCTGACCTCCAGTGATATACCCACCTCGGCCTCCCACAATGCTAGGATTACAGGCATGAGCCACCACACCCGGCCACAAATAACCATTTTAAATGTAGGGTATTGTCTTGGTCTGTTTGTGCTGCTATAACAAAACAACACAGATTGGATAAATTATATATAATTTACTCCTTATGGTTCTGGAGGCTGGCAAGTCCAAGACCAAGGCACCAGAAGATTTTGTGTCTTTTGAGGGCTGCTGTCTGTTTCTAAGATAGTACCTTCTTGCTGTGTCCTCACATGGTGGGAGGAATGAAGACTGTGTCCTCACATGGTGGAAAGAATGAAGATTATGTCCTCACATGGTAGAAGGACAGAAGAGAGAAAGGCATACTCCTTCAGACGTTGTATAAGGGCACAATTCCTGTTCAGAAAGGAAGAGTCCTCACGACTTAATCATTTCTTAAAGGTCCCATGTCTTAATACTATCACATTGGGTGTTTGATCCTAACATGAATTTTGGAGGAACACATTCAGAGTATACATAGCACATGTGACCACTCTATGTGTTTCAGTATTCTAGAGTACTAACCAACAAAACATTTGAGAAATAAGTTATCAGATTACCGTAATTTTTGCACTGTGTAGTGCCAAACATGTAGATTCCCCTTCCCTAGACAGATTGAGCTTATGGCTAGGGGGAAATAGATTTCCCTTCATAATAATGGAAGAATCTACTTTCCCAAACCTACAGAAAGATAATTGAGAATTTATAGCTATGTTCTTATGTATGATTGACACAAATCAGGATTGATCCATCAATTGAAGCCATATATATTGCTTATCTACTTTGTGTCGGGCACTGTGCTAGCCACTGTATAAATGGTGGTGAACAGGATATTTTCTCAGTGAGCAAACATTTGGGGAGGGAAGCAGACAATTAAAGAAGCAATTACAGTGCAGAGTGATAAATGATTTATTTCTGAAAACATGAGGAGATAAGGGTATTCACAGGGACATGGAATCTAATCTTAAGGTCTTAGCAAACATTTCCTGAAAGCAGGACTCAAATGTTGCTGGCCTAAATGACAGTGTTCTCCAGGACCATTTGAACACATTCCTAGGTTTCGAATTTCTGTCTTGTTATGATTTTTGTAACTTGTGCTCTAGGTCATCCCATAGTTAGGGAAAAATTACTCACCCTCCTCTGCTACATGAGACTTATCTTTTTGCCTAGACACTTTCACATTTAGTGTTTCATATGCTGCTTTTTTGGCAGCTTAAAATACAGTTTATTAGTAAGCAGAAGACATGCCTCTTTGAGAGACTGTAAAGGCTGTTGGAGCTGGCTACTGAGGGAACAACTGCTTCATTGCTTGCCCCAGAAGCAACTCATTTCAGTAGTACTGATTTGTTATTTATCCATGAGGAGTCTGAAAGGAGAAGTAAACATCTCCAGGCTAACAGTACACTGATGTCCCAGTTGCTTTGGAGCTAAGCATCAAAATTAATGAAGTTATGAGACATAATATTGCTATCCTTAGACTCCTCCTGTATAGATTCTAGGCAAATAAACTTGATAGGAATCGAGCTATTTCCATATGTATACCTCTAACCTATATAACATTTGTTTGCTGTAGGTTAAGAAAACACATATTGCAAAAGCAGCACACATCAGTGATAGATTTCCTTTCACTTTACTCTTCCAGAAACAGAATTTATTTTCTTCTTTTTACAGTGCCATCTCTCTTTTAGTGCAGAAGAGGCCTGATAATTAATTAATTATTAAATCAATTTTATAACATTTATTATATACCTGCTAGGTGCCAGGTGCTTTTCTTGTAACTTGAAATCACCAAGAATAAAACAGTCTTCATCAGAACTTAACAGTTAATGTTGAACTGTTCTAAGGGGAAATAAGCACTAATGAAGAAGAAAAATATTGCCAAACAAAGTTGTTTTGGTGTCCTCTATTTTCAGTTACAGAGTAGGTAAGGTAGAATATCAAAATAATAAGGTCATTTGCTTCAGATATACTAATGCAAAGATTACAGGGCCTTATTCCAAAGCAGGAATCCTCTCCATCTCTCAGAGCTGAAGGCTTATGCCTATCATTCTGTCAGAGCCAGATGCATCATAGATAGCAATTGTGTCTTTGAATGTCTCTTGTCTTTTCTCATGATCCACTGGCAGTGGCCTTACTTCGTTTTGCTGCCTTCGTAACCGATGGGTTTCCTTGCCTCTTCTCCATTGAGTATTTTATGGATGACTTCGAAGTGCATCTGAGGTATCCAATTTTTCAGCCTGACTCTAACACACCAGCTCCAGATTGTTATTCACAAATGGTGTGAATGTTGTGACAGGAAGTCTAAGAAAAGAAAGGGAGCTGGGGATTTTTTTGTATAGGAAGTTTTGAAATATTTACTAAGAAGTCTGATTTTCTGGATTTGTGTTTTGATGAAGAATGATTGGTTTAAAAGACATCTGTGATGCCTTAACCAAGAATATTAGGAATCATAGGTTTGTGAAGGCAGAGGTGTCAAACAAATAATATCCCAAATTTACTAGGTTTAGACGCAAAGTCAGGCTGATTAAATAGAGAGATGGAATATTTTGACATTCACAGGAACTTCTGTGAAGCTAAAGTGTTTACAAAGCAACTCCAGAAAGGAAAGAGTAAGGACTGAGTAGAGGAAGCTCAAAAGATAATGTAGGAAAGAGAATGTCAGGCTAGAAGTCCAAAGACCTTTGGATACTGTATGGTTAGGTCTGTTATGCTGCAGACTGTCACACACTCCTTGGGTCTCTTAAGCATGCCCTGCAAGCTGTCTTTTTCTTCACTGAGCAGAAGATATTTAATGGAACCTTTTAGTCTCCATCATCTCTTCACTTCAGAATGATAATACTTTGAAAAGTTATGTGTAAAGTGCATGTATTTACTAAATGAGCATAAAATTGTATGTGAAATCCAAGAATTTAATAGTAACTTTTAGACCAACAGAGGGAAATACAGTATTTTTTTCAGAACTTTAAAGATTTAAAGATACTGAAGAGTTTAAAAAAAAAAAAAGGCCCTCACTGAGCCTATGTAAAGTGATGAGTTGCTCCACAAAGTGATGAATTGCTCCGCAAGCAACATGCAGAAATATTGCACTATAGTGTTATAACTCACTTACATTCCTAGATGATGTTCATGTAATAATAGTTCATACATGTTGAATGTCAAACATATGCCAAATATCTCACTTGTATTATTTGTAACTTTTTTCCCACAATATTTTAGGGTTATATAGATGACTTTGAGACTCAGAGAGGCCAAGAAAATATTTTGTGGGTGAATAACTAGTAAATTGGAAAGCTGGAGTTCAGACTTTTGTTTACATGACTTCAAAACCCATTCTCTTAGTCTGTACCTCATTGGCTCTCAGGGATCTTTCTTAGACACCTCATTGTCTATGCTCTGTGATAGTTTGACCAGTTGTGTTTGATAAAAGAGATAGAGATGTACAAATCCAAATCCGCAAATCCTTGACCATGTACCATCATTCATGTAGGTTCTATTCTGATTCAGGACCTGCTTGGAGCCTTCTCTCCAACTCATATGGCATTCTCCCATCCTGACAATCTTCCCTGAGTCTTCTGCAAGTTGTAGAATTGCTCCTCCCCCTCTGCTATAAGACCTGCATATAAAATTGGCTGAGGAATGTCCTTGGCTCTTTTCCTAAAGATTATAAAATGATCATGACCCTGTGAGGCCTTAATGCCCTACAGAGAGAAGGCCCTAAAAATCTAAACTCAAGGAAAACTGTGTTTTTCATAGTCCAGACTCATTTATATTAAATAGATCACAACCAGATAATCCCTGAGAAATTTATTATATCAAAGTTTCTCTTTTTTGAGTTGATGTAAAGGCTAGGAAGAGCCTTGCACATACCTTTGAGGATAGATTATGTGTATGTGTATGGCTAGGAATTTACGTGTATTAATTCCTTAACCATGTATGACAGAGCTCCCATATGACACCAAACTTTCTTTTTCTGAGCCATTTGTTGTGAGTTCTTTGTGCTTTTTTAACCTTGTCTCCTATGTTTTCCTACAAACCACGTCTCCACTAGCCATACTGAACTCAATATTTCTTCTTTACATCATTTTAGGCAAGCTGTACATTACTGGAAAGAGATGATGGGTAAATATACTAGGTGAAGGCCTAACCTGTGATTTAGCTGGCTATGGGTTTAAAAGCTCATCAGAAGTGAGGTTGCTGCACACAAAAAAAGGAGAAGCAGCAGTGAATATTAGCAAAATATTCTCTAAAAGCTCTTCTTTTCTAATATGGGTCCTGGGGACCCTGTCCACTCAAAGGAGGGTCTTCATATTTGGGAAATATATGAATTTTAGCAGCATCACAAATTTTATTTTACTGTTGTTTTGTTTTTAGTAAGTGAAATCTGAGTCCACATGCCCGAAGAACTTATATCATCTATGTGAAATCATATCTTGGAGAAAATGAATAGGATTGGGGACAGTGGCAGCAAATCTTTTCATAGACCCATTAGATCTTTTTATATTGTTAAATTTTATTCTGTAGAAATATATGTAAAACAAATGTCTAGGTAGATAGATAGACAGTGAGAACCCTTATGGAACTTCTGTTTTTTGTTTGTTTGTTTTTGTCTGAAGACCTCACTTTCCTTACCATGTTGTTAACACCGAGAATCTTTTTAAAACTATTCCCTTGAATGTTACACATACTGAATTGCCAATGCATATATAGTCGCAATAGTTAAAATTATGTTTAACCATAGAGTGGCACAAAAATATTACCATAGGATGTGGAAAGAGCAGAACGTAATATGCACAGTAAAATGGCAGCAATAATACATTTTAGCAAGGACTCACAAAGCTGTAACAGGCCACATCAAAGAGAACCAGATACCCATCCGCTCCATCTAGCACGGCAGTAACCATATGATCTTGCCAAATTTGCTTTTATAATTTGAATTGACTTGTGATTTCTCTCTTCTCAATTGAAAATTCTAGTGTTTGCCCAAATGACGTGTTGAATTAAATCTGCATATCCTAACTGAAAGTAAGAAAACTTTTGGCTGAGGAAAAGGGAGCATTTTTCTTACAATGTCATTTTCTCTCCTTGCTCATTCATGTTTCTGCTGTTCAGGTATTCTGTTTCTCTTTAGAATGTGGGATTTCCTTGTTTTCTCTCCTACCCACTGGCCAAAAACCTACTCATTTCCTGAAACTCATTGCAAATTCTTTTTAGTAACGCCTACCCTGAACACATTTTCTGTCTTCCCTATCTCCCCCGCCTCACATGCCTAAAGTGTGGCTATAACAGCCCTGCATACACTGGAATTGTTTTCATACCTCTCTTCCCAGTTGAGCTGTGACATCCCAAAATGCAGAGCTGGCTTAGATTTACTTTTACAGCTTTCTTTAGCACTAGCAGTAGATTGAATAAATGAATGGCTTTCCATAAAATAGTTCTTGTTTGTACTGGTGAAAGCTCTAATGAGCTCAATAGAATGGTACTATGATTGAATATGAAATTTATGATCTTAAGGAGTCTAAGTTTTTAGTGCAAATCAGAACATAGATACCTTTGAAATAAAAGGCTGTCTCTTTTTGCATCAGTGATGTATACACATAAATAGAACATACACACAGGCAGTGTTCAGAGCCCCTTAACAGGTAAGCACTGTCTAAATGCACAGTCATGTCTTATGAACACAGCATATAATTTGGAGGAAATTAACTTTAATATAGCCATGAGGATGATTTTATGTTGGTGTATTATTATGGAGATGGGCATAATTGTGTTAGCCATGTGAATGGCAAGTGCTGAGTTTACAACCATGTTTTATTGATGTAGCAGCAAAAGTATTATTGGATGTATCAGAACATTATCTGTAGGTCAGAGCTCAACACTGCAATTATGAAAACCAAATAGTGTTTGATAATGAGAAGATGGGAGAATTTTTATGTGATATTTTTAGTTAGTTGATCAAGAACTTCAACTCTGATATATACTTGCCCCCAGAAATTACTTATAAGCAAAAATTGAGTGTCTGATTTATGCTTTCCATTAACTGATTAAAATTAGAAACTATGTTGATTATAGCTGAAGTCGAACTTTGTAAAGTGTAGCATTTAAGGTGGTGCTTCATTTAATGTTCATTTTTACTTGATACCTTGTCACCAATTGAAGTTTCTTTCTTCTTATTTTTTTAAAATTTGTTCACTATAGGAATTATAGAAATCAGAAAAATAAAATATAAACTAGAAAACATAAATTACTGTAGATCGCCTGAATGCAGAAATAATCATACATAATCTTTTGGTGACAAGTTAAGTCACTTGGCCATTATTACACAGCCATTAAAGGCAGCATTAGAGTGGAAATCCAGGTGATCTGTCACTGAATCTCTACTTTTAGGTCATTACATCACACTGTTTTCACGGAAAAAGTACTTTCTATGTAAACATTGGAGTTAGCTCACTGAACAGTTTAACCGAACTCCGAACTAAGGCTCTAGTGTTAAAGAACAAGGAATCTAGAACTAGAAATACCATTTGACTCAGCCATCCCATTACTGGGTATATACCCAAAGGATTATAAATCAAGCTGCTATAAAGACACATGCACATGTATGTTTATTGTGTCACTATTCACAATAGCAAAGACTTGGAACCAACCCAAATGTCCATCAGTGATAGACTGGATTCAGAAAATGTGACACATATACACCATGGAAAACTATGCAGCCATAAAAAAGGACGAGTTCATGTCCTTTGTAGGGACATGGATGAAGCTGGAAACCATCATTCTCAGCAAACTATCGCAGGGACAAAAAACCAAACACCACATGTTCTCACTCATAGGTGGGAATTGAACAATGAGAACACTTGGACACAGGAAGGGGAACATCACACCCTGGGGACAGTTGTGGGGTGGGGGGAGGGGGAGGGATAGCATTAGGAGATATACCTAATGTAAATGACGAGTTAATGGGTGCAGCACACCAACATGGCACATGTATACATATGTAACTAACCTGCACGTTGTGCACATGTACCCTAGAAATTAAAGTACAATTAAAAAAGAAAAGAAAAAAAACAGAATGGGGGAAAAAAAGAACAGCTTCGAGTCATTCTCTTTTACTGCAAAACAAATAAAGAAAATAAAGCAAAATAAGAAAAAAGCTTTCTACCACTTAGATATGAAAATCAAGAAGGCAGAGTCTAGCTTGGATTTTCTTAACATCTATTTCCTCTGAGGCTCCACTTGTCTTTGGATTTTGAATATTTTCTTTTGTTGCACTGATTTTTTTTTTCAATTTATATTTTACATGAAAAAAATTGGAGAAATATGTACTGTACTTATGATGGAAAACCCTGTATGTGATATTGAACGCAACTGGCCTAGTGCATACTTCCTGAGGGTAAGAGAGAAGTGGAGACATGTTTCAATGGAGCCTTTAAGATTAAGAAGTCCCTCTTATCACCAGTTGGTGGATGCTAGCAGATATAGAAAAGGTATTAAATAACTGACAGTAGCCCTGTTTTTTTTTTTTTCTTCTTCTTCTTCTTCTTTTCTTCTTCTTCCTCTTCTTCTTTTTTTTTTTTTTTGAGATGGAGCTTCACTCTTGTTGCCCATGCTGGAGCACAATGGCACAATCTCAGCTCACTGTAACCTCTGCCTCCTGGGTTCAAGTGATTCTTCTGCCTCAGCCTCCCAAGTAGCTGGGATTACAGGTGCCCATTACCATGCCCACCTAATTTTTTGTAGTTTTAGTAGAGATGGGTTTTCCCCATATTGGCCAGGTTGATCTTGAACTCTTGACCTCAGGTGATTCATCTGCTTCAGCCTCCCAAAGGCTGGGATTATAGGCTTGAGCCACCATGCCTGGCCCCTATTGTTTCTTCTTTTACCTGACACAAAGATTTCTTCTTGCCCCTGCTGATGAGAGGTCATGGTTCAGTACTAGACTCTACTGAACCACACAGTGGATTTCTAGGGAGTTTTGGAATCACTGCATCATTTATTTATTCAGCAAATATTCATTGAACTTTTATTTTACTTAGCTCCCTTGAGATGGTAACATAAAACTTGGTCCTGATGAAGTACCATATATTCACATTTACATTCATCCTCAACACCCTCACCCCAGCTTCTTACCAGGAGAACATATAAAAACGCTTTTCTCCCCATAGGTTCTCTATGCAACGTCTGTTAGCAGCAGCTGAAACAGTAGCAGGCAGATAATAAATTTAAATTGACTCCTCTATATTTCTTCATGTTCCTCTGAGATGAAACGAGTTCATTTCAGAGTTCCTGGGTGTCTGATATAATTAGGTTTCTTTCTGTCTCCTTTTCCTTCTCCTTACTTACTTTCTGTCTCATATTCCATCTCATGTATTGAAGATGTGTATCTATCTGTTATTGGTTTCTAGCATCAGCTATCATCAATGATTAGCAACTATAGGGGTTTTATTGCAGAAAATATTACTTCAATGATCGCTTGTTAAGGTGGCACTTGCGTACTGAAACTTAATGATTCTTTAGCTTGTTTTGTTTGTTAGGTTCTTACCGCTGAGTGCTGTCATCTTAAAATGACAAATGCAGTGCACATTATTTATTATGCTGCTGGAGATTAGAATCCAAAAAATGCAATTTGCATTTTTTGCAATTGAAATTTGCAATTGACATTTGCAATTGAAATGCACTAAACATGGCAAAACAGAAACTTGAGGATCCGTGAAGGGTCGTTTGCAAATAGATTTGCTAATTAAAATAATCACCTCATTTTCTTATTTATCCATTGGCTATAGAATCATTACTTGCGCTGTCTTGTGGAGTCATTACTTGCACTGTTTTAGTTGATTGTTCAGTTAATGTTCTTGAGTTTCTGGAATCATGAAGCTATCCACACAAGAAGGAAGCATTGAGGAAACATTAGCAAGATGAAAATTATTTTCATAAAACTTTAAGTGTGTTTGGCTTTTGAAGAAGGCATTGCTAGTTTGTATTGTCTTGCATTTAGAGAAGTTTCAGACAAGATCGGGCATGTTCAGCGTGGTATGGCCTGGCATATATTTATTTACCTAAGTAACAAAATTCCACGTCCTGCACATGTATCCTGGAACTTGAAAAAAAAACAAAAAACAAAAAAAAGCCTTTCAGTATTATTTTGGTTGAATACATAATTGTTAATATTCATAAAATGTTTACCAAATTTTATAATATTTGTAAAACTAGCAGTCATATACAATTCAACATAATAAGCATAAATACAAATTGGCTAATAAATATTTAGGTAACATAGTGTTTCACATAACTGTGTTTTGCAGAAAATTCGAGCTCATCACTTCAGGTGTTGCAACTTCTATATTAACCAGATGAGTTGAAACTATTTCTAAATATAGTATTTTTTTCTTCTTAAGGAGAGCACACATACTCCTTTATTGAAGGCTCAAAATCATTACTGCAAATGACACTTGGTACGCTGTCATGTGATAATGTGGTGTTCTCAGAAATTATAAAGTTTGCATGCTTATTTCTGAGAATGTATGGTTTTTTATTTTTGCCCCTTTGTTAAGTTGCTTTCTCTTACTTTTTCATGTTCTTAGTGATCTGTTATGACATGAAATGAACAGATTCAGAACAGAGAAGTCAAAAAGATGCCAGGATGACACTAGTGAATTGAGGCTAACTGGGTACCATAAGTCTAAGCTGGTGATGCATTAAAAAATGAAAGAGAAAAGTGACGATCACAGATTTGGAATATAAAACAGAAGTTGGAGTGAGAACTATATTAAAGAAGGAACTATTACGCAGGAGTGGGGCCAATGAAAATGACAGTGATCAAGAGCCTTGAAACAGAAAACATAGGAGGAAAAGAATTAGGTCACATAGGCTAATATGTGCAAAGTCTGATCAGTTCAACCCAATAAAGAAAAAGAAGAAGCAATCAAGAGTAAAATTAAGAACTGATAGCTGTTGGCTCTTTGCTCCAGTCCTAGGCTACCATTTGAATATAGGTGGTCATAACTTGCAAGATGGGTTTTATTTTGGGGAGGTATGGTCTCATTGGTTCTGCCATAGCCAAATTCTTACAAAAACAAAGGCTCAGCTTTTCTTGAGGGTTATAAAATGCTCAATGCTAAATCCAAGTGCATTTGATTTATTGCTTATAAGCCAGTGTATTCTAGGGAGTTATATAGTTAATATATAGCAAATTATATAGATAATATTGTGAAAATCATGTGTAAAATCTGAGTCACTAGGGCTGAAATCAAGAATCCATGGCACTCTCATTAATCAAGTTCGTAGACTTAGTAGAGTGGTTCTCTATCCAGGGTGATATTACCCCTAGGGGACATTAGAGAATGTCTAGCAACATTTTTATTGCTACAGTGGGAGAATACTTCTGACATTTAGTGGATAGAGGCCAAGGATGCTGCTAATCATCCTACAATACACAGGGTACCCCTCCAAAACAAACCAAAATATTTGACCCAAAATAGTGCTGAGTTTGAGAAACACTATGACAATAATGAGTGTAAGAGAGAAAGGTGAGATTTGCAGGCATCCCTGAAACCCATCCGATGGGGAAATAAATTAAGAAACTCCAATGTGGTAGTTTCACCTTTGGAAGGATAGTGGGCACACTGGCCCAGCATGAGAACTTGATTCTTTCCGTCTACCTGGGTATGGAGAGAAGTGGCTTCTGTATTTCTAAATTTACTTACACTTGAGTTCTTAATAGTCAGTCACCCCAAAAGGAGGAATGGCTATAGGAACAAAGTGACATTAATATCAGGTCACAGCCATTTGTTCCCTTCAACAAGGCCGTTTTAGCATGGGATGAGTCACCACCAGCTTTGGAGGTGAGGAAACAAATGGGTTAATAATCAGTCTGGAAAGCAGAAAATGTGATCTAAATTGACTCACTCGTTGGGGGTAAACATGTCCATCAGACCATCTTATAATTAAGCTTTCTAACTTTACCCAGTAACTCCTCATTACAGGGTTTTAAGGAACTAGCCGTTTCTGCCTCTTCTCAGAAACTAAAGACTACTGGCCCGGCACGGTGGCAGTGGCTCCCACCTTTAATCCAGCACTTTGGGAGGTCAAGGTGGGCGATTACCTGAGGTCAGGAGTTTGAGAACAGCGTGGCCAACACTGCGAAACCCTGTCTCTACTCAAAATACAAAAAATGAGCCAGATATAGTGGCATGCACCCGTAATCACAGCCACTCAGGAGACTGAGGCAGAAGAATCGCTTGAACCCGGGAGGCAGAGGGTGCAGTGAGCCGAGATCATGCCATTGCACTCCAGCCTGGGAGACAGAACAAGATTCTATGTCAAAAATAAAAATTAAAATTAAAAAAATATTATTATGTTGGCCCCATACGTAAACTGAGTCACTTTGCTCATAGACTTGGGGTTCCGTAGACAACTGTCTGACCATCAAAGCTGACCAAGAATGATTTGTTTTATTCTTAGTTTTAGCTGCTCCCCATAAACTTCAGATTAGGATAAAAGAGGCTTTTTAATGGTGATGCTAATTCATTTTGTATGCAAATTTTCTCCAGTTATTTAGATCCCAGGTGTTTCCACTTTAATGTTGATCTTGAAGAAATCAGAGAAGTCGTATCAAAATAACCTGATTTTACAGTTCCTTCCCCAATAAATGACTGACTGATGGGTGAATAAATAATGCAGAGTCAAGTGAAATATTTTGCAATTATGATATCAGAAGCACAAAGAAAAGATTGAAAACCATATCATGGAAACAGTAGATATTTTCAGGAAGAAAGCAAATTAATTTTTAGAAAAAATAACTTTTTTCAGTTAGGACTTTTTTTGATGGATGCAACTCACCCCTGACATTTGCAGTCCTCTCAATTTTTAGAGCAGATATAATTTTTCTATTTCTTTGGCTCAGTATAAGAAAGCTATAAGAAATCCAATTCATATTTGTTAAACTGTGTTGAAAATAATTTATTTTGTAGCAAAAATGTCAGAGACATCTAATGTTGTATCAAGACAAAAGAGCAAAACTGGCATAGAAGGGATTTTGTTGTTCAGTTCACTGAGGAGGCAGTTGTCCCCCTCATTCGTACTCCAAGAAATAGTTTGTCAGTAAAGTATAGCTCAGTAACTTGGTTGTGTAAAATAAAATACATCAGGCCGGGCGCGGTGGCTCACACTTGTAATCCTAGCACTTTGGGAGGCCGAGGTGGGCGGATCACAAGGTCAGGAGATCAAGACCATCCTGGCTAACACGGTGAAACCCCGTCTCTACTAAAAATAGAAAAATTAGCCGGGCATGATGGCGGGCGCCTGTAGTCCCAGGTACTTGGGAGGATAAGCCAGGAGAATGGAGTGAACCCGGGAGGCGGAGCTTGCAGTGAGCCCAGATGGGGCCACCGCACTCCAGCCTGGGCGACAGAGCCAGACTCCGTCTCAAATAAAATAAAATAAAATAAATAAAATAAAATAAAATAAAATAAAATAAAATAAAATAATTAACACATTCTTTATAATATCCAGTCATAGGTCACTTTAAAAGCTGTAGGCCAGGCTGTTCTCAATTACTTCACCTTTATCTTAGAGCAAATGTGTTGAATGGGGAAGGAAGTTGAGAGGTTTGAAAGAGGTGTTTCTTATAAACCTACTTCTTGACCTACCAAAAGCTACCAAGTCATATTCTCTCTTCCCTTCTTCTCCTTCCCCCATTAATTCCCCCCTTCCTCCCTCTCTTTCTTCCTCTTCTCCTTTCCTCTTTCTTCCTTCTCCCCTGTCTCTATCTCCTTCCTCCCTGTGTCTGACTCTCTTACCTTTCTGTCCCATCTTCTTTTTGCCCCCTTCTCCTTGTCTGTCCCTTTCCTTCTCTGTCCATGTCCTAGGTAGCCAACGCTGTAGAAGGACTGACTGCTGTGGCCTTCTCTCAAAGAACAAAGGAGACTAGAGAGCAGAGAAATATCAGGGGAGATTGTAAAGTAGTCAATATGTCAAGGAAGGGAGAGATGGAATGTTCCTAGCTGCTATGAGGGAGAACTTACCACCAGGAGCCTTTGAAAATACAGCCATTATTGATGACAATTTATTAATCTTGAGAGAAAGTTTATAATTTTTATAAAACTGTCAAAGGGGACTACCATCTCAAAGGTGACAAAACACTGCACTAGACTATATTTTTGGAGTATATTAAACTTATTCCTTAGGTTTCCAGGGAAAAATAAATCTGATGATGTATTTACACACAATATATCCAGTATAGAATCACTTCAGGATTATTATAATTTGTTTAGAATTGAGTGGAAGTGCTGGACTCTTCTGTCAGAAAATGCATACATATTCATATCATTTTCGTTGAATTTTATAATTTTTTTTGAGTGATTGAAGTCTAATCATGGGTTTGTACATGAGCTTGTGCTGTGAAATCTGATCATTTGGTAATTTGTTTCCCATTGACTAGAAAGCCAGTGTTTATGTGATGAAAGAAAGAGAACATGGGAAAAAAGGCTGGAGAGGGTATGTGTGGGCAGGGCACGTAGGAAGAGAGGCTGGTGAATGGGTAAAACATACAGTGAGGTAGAAGGAATACGTTCTAATGTTCAATAGCAGAGTAAGGTGACTATAGTGAACAAGAATATGTTGTACATTTCAAAATTGCTAGAAGAGAGGACTCAAAATATTTTCAACACTTAGAAATGACAAATACTCGAGGTGATGGACAACCTTAACATTCTGACTTGATCATTACACCTTCTATGCAGGTAGCAAAATATCACTTGTACCCCATAAAAATATACAACTATTATGTATTAGTAATTTTTTTAAAGAAGAGTGCAGATATATCTCTATATTGCCTATAAAATAATTAAAATGGTGCCAACTCCTATTATCCAAATAATCATCCCAGCAGTGTTCAAGAAGATGTGCCATGGTCCTTGCAGAAACTTTAGATGCTTCCTCCTGACTCTACTTGATACTTGCTTTAGAAAGATTTTCTTCTCAATTTGGAATCTAGTAGAAACAGCAGCAGTAACAACTCCCATTGATGACATATCCCCTGTAGACGAGAGTTTCCAATGTGTTTAATATACATTTTCCCACTTAATTCTCAAAAGAATTTTATTGGGTGGGTCCGTTAGGTAGACCTTATTAGCTTCCTTTACCCATGAGGAAATTGAGGCTTAGACATTTTAAATGGCTTGGCCAAAATCATGAGCAATAAGTGAAAGAGCTGGCCTGGAAAGCACAGATGGCCTGAGTCAGCATTCAACAGGACCTGGACAGGGAAGGAAAGAGTGAAAGAAATGGAGAAGGAAAGAAGATGGAACAGAAAGAGAAGCAGACACAGGGAGGAAGAAGATGGTCCTCATCTTTCCAAGGTGTTTAATACTAGAATGATTGCCCATGCAATCTTATATCCTGAATGAATCATGCTTAGAAATAAAAAGGAGGGCAATGAAGACTAAGTTGACTAATGGCTGCTATGACCAGATTTTTTTTTTAAAAAATCTCTGAATGGAAAATTTACTTTTAAATCTCACACAACAGCACGTGTCCATAGCATTGATCTATGCTATAGGTGCCGGAGTAAACGTGTATGGAAATGAGTCTGTGTTTCTGCAGCAATATAAAAGGGAGATTCTAGGCTGTCTCAGGAGAAAGGTGTGGGGAGAGCTTATCTAGAAAGAAGGAGACACAAGATAGGTGACATTTCTTAAGAACTTTTGTGAGAATAATCATTCTGTGCTCATTGGCTATGGGGAAATCTTCAAAATGTGCCTGAATTCCCAGGAGATAAGCAGCCCTTTGCCAAAGGCAAAATTATAAAATATTGAAAAGATACTTCTCAGGCTAGTAAAATATGGGAAGGAGGTTCCTCGCCTCCCATCCTGTTTCACTAGCACACGAAGAGACACTGTACAGAACTGATAATAGTAGACTGAACCTGACTTACAAGAACGCCAGTTCATTTTGCTTGACTTACAATAAAGCCAGCTCTATCTTGGTAAATTCCCTAAATACAGTATGGTATCTAGAACCCAATATAAAGTTATCATATTCTTTAAAAATATTTTAGAATGGGAAGGATTATATTATTCTGTAATATTTATTATTATTGCTCTAAGTAAGTGTGTTGTGTTTTGTTTTGAATAGTTTTAAAATAGAGGTTTATCTAGTGTAATTTTAATAGTTCTCATAGTAGAAAATTGAGAATTTTTGGGCTGTAGGGAAGGCAGAGAGGCTTTTGATGTTCCACAATGCTTTAGAGCACAGGTTTGGGGTCAGGCAAAGAATGGAACACATTTAAGCTGTGATACTTATGCTGCAATGAGTATAGGCCAGTTACTTAACCCTTCCCAGCCTCAGTTTTCCTATCCTTTTTGAGGATAATAAAACCTAATTAAAAAGTTTCCTGTGAAGATTAGTTCATACAGTTCAGGAGAATTTCTCATCCTGGTGCCTTTCCCATAGAGAATAAGTAGATATCATTGGGATTTCACAGTCCTGGAACTGCTCAGGGAAATGCACATCACAGGTTCATTATTTCCCTTTTTGTCTGCATGTTACTTTTCTGCAAAAACAATATGAAAAACAGTAACAGAAGGAATCCAATTAAAATTTGCCTATATATTTTATCTCTTAATGAAATCAGTTTTTCATTAATCCGTATTTCTTTTTCAAAGCAGTATATGAAAATGTTTTATATTTTTACACATTTTAGTTTTATATTCTAAATATTACCACTATATTGTGATAACTTCCATTTTGTTGCTGTTTCCTTTTCCTTTTTTTTTTTTGTTTTTTTGAGACGGAGTCTCACTCTGTCACCAGGCTGGAATGCAGTGGCGTGATCTTGGTTCACTGCAGTTCACTGCAACCTCCACCTCCCGGGTTCAAGCGATTCTCCTGCCTCAGCCTCCTGAGTAGCTGGGACTATACGTGCGTGTCACCACGCCCAACTAATTTTTATATTTTTAGAAGAGATGGAGTTTCACCATGTTGGCCAGGATGGTCTCAATCTCTTGACCTCATGATCTGCCCACCTGAGCCTCCCGAAGTGCTGGGATTACAGATGTGAGCCACTGTGTCTGGCCCATTTCCTTTTTCTTATAGCATCTTTTCTCTCCCTTCAAGAAAATAGTCTGCAATGTTATACAAACGAAATCTACCCCATAGAGATTGTAGCTGTATTTCATAAAAGTAGGATCATACATATCACATGTACATATCTTCTTAACTTGCTTTATTACTTAACCATAGGTAGTAGGCGTGCCTCTACATTAATGAAATTAATCTATAGAAAAAATAAAGCTTTATATTGTGAGGATATGTGTACAGGGCTGGTTATTGCAGTAGTGTTTGAAATAGCAGTACAACTGAAAACATCCTGAAAGTTTATCAATAGGGGTAAGGGTGAATAAATCAAAGTAGATCCACATTACAGGGCATTCTTTGGCTATTTTAATGATATTTAGAATTCTATCTCTAGATTTTTTTTGAATTGGAACATAAAACAGATGTTGTTTAATATAATACCTTCATTTTACATATCAGGAGATTGAAACCTGAAGCAGCTTGCCCAACTTTAGTCCTTGAGAGAGCCAGACACAAGCCTGACTCAGTCCAGGGCTCATTCCACTGCCTCCCCTTCCAGGCACATGTTGGCTACAGAGTTCACACGGGGCCGAAGGTCAGCTGTGGCTGGATCTGCATATGAATTTGCAGCATGCATTTAAAAAAGCTTTTAGTACAACATCTTCTGCAGTGAGCATTGGAGAGTGTGTAACATGAAAACTGCATTAGGTGGTTTTCGGTTACAGTACGCAGTTAGTACCACCTGTTGTCATGCATTTGTTCCCTGACTGATTTTCCTGGAGGAGGTCAGAGCCCTGCATTACTTTGCTATGCACCACGATGGCAGGGTCCTGGATATTTAATCACGCTTCTCTGATGAGAAGGGTGTATGGCAGCAAGTTCCAGGGGAGTGTGTGAGTGTGATCGTCCTCAGACTGCTGTTGGGAAATGAATCCTTAGGAAATACTCAAGGACATTCAAAAGGCACAGAGGATTTCTGAGCCAAGCTTTGCCTTTACCTAGTCGAAATTGAATTTAGATTTGTAGGATGAAGTGCTAAAGAGATATTTGTCTTCCACATCATCTAATATTTTGCCTTATGTAAGTCAAAACAAGAATATATAATTTGGGAAGAATGACAGCAGTTATGTCTTGTTGCTGTTCTATTGCTGCGTTTTCCAGCAGGGCATGCCAATGTGTGCCCTCCTATCCAATTTAATCTAAAAGTTGCATGTGCTGGCAGCTCTGGTGGTTATCATTATATGATGTCAGTAATTATTAGCTGTTGGACTAGGATATGTGCTTCTCTTTTGGCATTTGGCCTATGGCATTAGTGTAGTTAGTTATAAAAGCATCACTGGACATTTTAGCACAAAAGGGATTACTCACACTAAAGAGAATTGTAACCTGGTGTAGACAAGACATCACTGAGTATATATGTTTCTGTGATTCTGTAATACCATTGCCTCTACTATTCCTAGGTGTTTACATAAGTCACAAAATCTTTTTTACTGAGCACATCAAGAATACTTCTGTTTTAATACCACCGTTATTTTTTAATAATATTTAGACCTGTTTTTTTGTTGATGATCTTAACTTTAAAAAAAATTATTTGCATCTTCTCTTTCTTAAAAACTAGTATCTGTTTATGATAAAGAAATAGTGTAGAACAGTTCAATTTCAAGTGAAAAATAGGGCAATGCCATTTATAACTGAGACAATGTGACAACAGCCTGTAGGGCACCTCTGTCTCCTTCAGGTATTCTATCCATATTCAGTTTTAATTGCTATGTCTTCAGGAATGATATCACCATGTGACCTTCAACATTGACCTTTCTTCTGAATGGTAAATCATCATTTCCAAATACTCAGTTTGTATCTTAACGTCATCTGAAACTCAGCTCTCAACCTCTACCTGATAAGTAGAAACTCAATAAATATATACTGAGTCAACTCATCATCTGTATATGTTGGCTGGGGGCCAAGGGAAGGTCAGGACATTTATTGTTCTTTTTAATTCTTTTTTTATTATGCTGTTGTCCTTCACTTAGTTACCCCAGACTCACAGTTGGTTTTTTTTTTGGGGTCTCACCTCACAAGAGAATGAGACAGAAAGTTCTGTGCCTCTCCCTAAAAAAATATACACAAGTATTTTTGTTAAGAGTCAGCTTACTCATATTTATATTAGTCTAGTAGTATATGTAATAAAATTTAAAAAATACTAATCTGCAGAAAAATTAATAAAGGAAGGGGAGAAAATAGCATGCTGAATTCGAAAGTTTAAATCACATATGTGGCCTAATTGTTTTTAAATATTAGTTAACTGGCTAATCTATAAAATATTGTAAAAAGTTTACCGAATCTGTGTGAATCCATTAGCTTCCAATGGACACCACAGGATTGCTTGCGCTTGATGACTTCTGTTCAAGCCAAATGAGCAACCTCATTGTTTTAAAGCTGCCTATTGATTGCCTTTGATATAACTGAAAATGAGGCTTCCTTGACTCACTTGTGATTTGTTTTGAAATGGAAGGCTGGGAATGCATTACCAAGACCACATCCCAGCCTCTCAGTGGTCTGCAGGTGGCTTTAGGCAGAAATATCTGGTGGGTTATTGGGAGTTTATAGAGCCATAATTTTGTCATCTTCAGCTTGCTCTTTGGTTGTTCTTTGACTTCTCATTCCAAGATGGTATTTGGCTTATGTCGCTTTGATTATCAAAAGTCTGTGTTTTTGAGAACTCAGGAGATATCAAATCTGTAAGACTCTTCACCCCATACTTAGAAATTCTGTCTATATATTGGAGGCGGGGCCTAAGAATTCTGCATTTTAAACAGGCATTCCAGGTGGTTCTGATGCAAATAGGCCAAACATTGTACTTTGAGAAAAAATGGGTAGGAGTGTAAATACAATTAAGTGGATGAGCTCCAGTGATCTCAATAAAGAAAAAAAGTTTATATATTAACACTTTAAAATGGTTATATAATTGTAGGATAGTATTTTAATACTTCCTATAACTACATGTGTTTTGTCAGGCAGGAGACTGCATGACTGTTGAATAGCTGAGAAAATGCATCTGAGTAAAGGTAAACAATATGATATTATGTTCCAGTGTGAAATTAGAACCCCAGTTCCTTATTCTAAATGACCCACCAAAGAGTGGGAAAAAGAGAATTTCTCATAAGTTGATTTTGTATATGTATATTAGCTGACATTATCCGTGTGTGTGTGTGTGTGTGTGTGTGTGTGTGTGTGCGATGTGTGTGTTTCAGGATAATGTCAGCCTAATTTTATGGAATATTGGGCTTGAGGACACGTCTCATCCTTTTTTCTTATAATCTAGGTATACATCTATGACTGGAAACTTAGCTCCCCTAACCGTACTGACCCCTCAACCTTTCCTTTTTTGAAGTCCTGGATGCTGACACAGAATCCAAATTCCAAGCCCATGATGCCAGTCATGTCTCCATTGGACAGGACTCTCCAGTGTATTTTTATTTTCTTTAAAGTATGATGTAAACATCTGTCTCTGACTCTCAGGGCTCTCCCTCAGCTAAACACATCTGCTCCCATCTCCTGTAACAACAACAATGAGGACTTCAGACAGAGTTTTAAGAGGGTGGGGTCTCATCAATGGAGCCTTAGCTCTACCTGGTGCACATTTCCAATGGACTATTTGTCCAAAATCTACACATATGTCATAAACACTTTTCCTTACCTCTGAACACTCATGAATAACAAACAGTGGCTCTCCTTAAAAATACAACCAAACAAAGAATAGTTCAATCTCATCTTCTAGAAAAAATTTCCCTTCTTCGGCCCTCCAGGATATTTTGTTTTACTTTTTAAAGCTCATAATTTGTATTTAGTAGATACTTCTGTGAATCTATTTACATGTAAATATTTGTTCACATTGTCACACTCAATACCAAGGTGATACAGAATCCTCATATCTATCAATGATTTAGTCTTCATTGTGTGACATTAGACTATGGCAGAAAGCCTCAACAATGGCATCATTTAGGCATTACCTAAAATGTTTATCGTATGGTTTGTGGTCGATTTAGACCTAGCCACACTAAAGGAGGACTTCTTATGCCAGTAGGGTTGATTTTGACTTGCTTTGTATTCACAGAGCTATAACCAAAGTTGATGCAAACATTGGTAGTGTCATGGCAGGCTCTTTACTCAGTGAAGTAGGGGAACAGCTTCTGGAATAATAATGGACCTGGCACTGGGGAGTTCTTCTCTAATGGACAGTAGCAAGTCTGATATTTTATCAAGACCCACTTTCAAAACCTGTGACTTTGCCGCGAGGCTCTGCTCTGCTTCTCTTTGCAGCCCCATGGTGTGCTATTTTTGTGCTGCACATGTTTAATTTTGCAACTTGTGACAATTTGAAAGGCATAACAATGTCTGTTCCCACTGAGATACACAGAACACACCACGATGTTTTGAGAGGAGCAGTCTTTGAGAGAAAACTCCATTGTGAGAAGAGTCTTCTTGGGAATCACTACGCTCCTCATTCCTTGAAGAGAAGCCAACTTTCTTCCCTTAATCAATCAGTCACATTTATTTTTCCATTCTAAGAAGCAATGAGGATCATCTAAGTGCATTTAAGATTTCATATATTTGGACTTTGGCCTTCTCTAAAAGAGCTGCTCTGAAAAACATTTCCTCCAAAATGCAATTAGGAGAAATATATCTTGAAATGAGCCTACACTTCTTTGTCCTTCTGTAACTTATTTCACATGGCCAGTAGTTGCTTGTGGAATCATCACTCATCAAGGAACCTTTTGTTCTTATCACATGATGAGCCGGTTTACATTTAAACTAAATTTTTCTGTAACTTTACTGTTAGGAATTTTAGTAGTCCTCTTACCATGTGCCAAAACTGGTTTCATCTCGAAAACCTTTAAGCCCTTATGAGCTGTTCACTTATATTTCTTTGTAAATGACAGTGGCTTTGCTCAAACATCTCTGAAATATTAAAGACATCTGTTATTATTGAACATGCAACTCTTGATTCTTGATATTGCTGCTAGTGGTAGTTATATCTAATCCAAATTAGCTGATCATTAAAAGAACATTTTTGTTTTCTGATACTCTGTGATATTTGTATAGTTCTCTTCCTAATTATGTTTTGTGTTTTCCCAAGGATAGCATTAAACAACATTATTTTCCCTGCATACTCCCCAACAATACATAGATACAGGCAGTGGGATCCTTGCACACATCCAACACAATTGGTGATTAGTAATTACTTTCCCTAGAGAAAATATTGATCATGCTGGTGCTCTAGGCTTCAATGTGAAAAATGAACCTTCTACAGAGGGCTGATTTTGAGAAGGTTTTTCAACAGATTGATTTGTGGATTATTAGCTGACTGTCCAGGGTCTACAGAAAGTTACATATACAGAGAAAGCACCTATGTGCACATTCCAGGTATCTACATGGGTCTCTTTTACACCACCTTCAAATTTTACTCAAACATCATCACTTTCTCTTGAGGACTTTTGGTATCACCTTGCTTTACATGCCCTGCCATCCCTTCCCTCCATTCGACATGCTCAGTGTCCCTTTGCCTGCTCTGTTGTTTCTTTCCCCGTTCCCCATTATAAGCTCCATGAGATACCAATTTTGTCTATTGGATTCACTCATGTATATTCAGCACCTAAAACAGTAGTGCATAGAAGGGGCTCAAAAGGTATCTTTTAAATTTTATTTATTACATTTTTCATTAAATTTTTATTTGGGTATAATTGTAGATTAGCATGGAATTATAAGCAAATAATACAGAGAGATGCAGTGTACAATTTACTCATTTTTCTGCAGTGGTGACATCTTACAAAACTATAATAAAATATCACAACTCAGATATCAACATTGATACAATAAGGATACAGAAGACTTCCATCACCACAAGGATCTGCCGTGTTGCACTTTTATAGCGAATGCCCTTCTTTCTGCCCCCACCCTTTGCTTAATCCTTGACACCCACTAATCTGTTCTCCACTTTTATAATTCTGTCATTTTGAGAATATTATATGAATGGAATCATGTGGTATGTAATCGTTTGAGACTGGCATTTTCACTCTGTGTAATTCCCTTGAGAGCCATCTAAATTGTGTCTATCACTAGTTCATTCCTTTTTATTGCTGTGTAGTATCACATGGTTTGGACATATACAATTTCATTAACCATTCACCCATTAAAGGGCATCTAGATTGTTTCTAGGTTAAGACTATGATGAGTCAAAATGCTATAAGCATCCGTGTACAGGTTTTTGTGTGAAAATAAATTTTTATTTCTCTGGGACAAATGCTCTGGAGTACAATTGCTGGGTTTTGTAGATGATGTATGTTTGGAATTTTAAGACACCGCCAGACTGTTTTCCAGAGTGACTGTAACATTTTACATTTTCACTGTCCATGTATGAGTGATCCGGTTTTTCTGTGTCCTTGCCAACATTTGGTCTTGACACCATTTTTGATTTTATGTTAGCCATTCTAATAGATGTGTAGTAATAACTCATTGTAGTTTTAGTCTGCATTTCAATAATTACTGATGCTATTAAATATCTTTTCATGTGCTTACTTGCCATCTGTTTTACCTTTGTGGTGAAATGACTCTCCATGTTTTTTGCTCATGTTCTAATTGAATTGCGTGCTTCTCTATTGTTGAATATTCAAAGTTTTTATATACTCTAGATACAAATCCTTTGTCAGATAAGTGGTTTGCATATTTCACTTTCACTCTGTATGTTCTTTTCATTGTCTTGACAGGGTCTCTGATGAGTGAAAGTATTAAACTTTGATGCCATCTAATTTATTAATTTTTCCTTTTATGGCTCATGTTTTTGGAATATATACTAATTGAAAACATCTGTTTTACCAGCAATGAACATTGCTAAGGACTCTGCGTAGCCCTAGATTCTGAAGATTTTCTTCTTTTTTTTTCTAAAACTTTAACAGTTTTACATTTTACATTTAAGCCTGTGATGTATTTTGAGCTAGTATTTATACAAGGTGTGAGATCTTCACCAAGGTTGGGTTCTTGCCTAAGGATGTCCATTTGCTCCAGCATCACTGTTGAAAGGCTGTCTTTCCTCAACTGAATAGCTGCTCTTGCATCTTTGTCAAAATTAGGTGTGCATAATTGTGTGGCTCTATTTCTGCATTTTCTACCCTGTACCACTGAACCATGTGCTCATCTGTTGTTCTAACCATACCTCACAAACTTGAGAACTGCAGCCATATAAGTCTCAAAGTCATTCTACCTGATTTCAAGACTTACTTTTCAAAAGTGTGCTGGCTATTCTAGTTCCTTTGTACATCTATATACATTTTTTGAAAAATCTTGTCTATGTTCGAAAAGTCTTGTAATTTTGCTTGCAGTTGCAGTAAAGAACTGACATCTTTACTATGTTTTATTTAAATCATCTTTTTATTTTTTATCAGAGTTTTTGTAATTTTTAGCACACAAGTCTTGTATATGTTTTGTTTGACACACACCAAAGTATTTCATTTTTTGAGTCATTGTAAATGATATTGTATTTTAAATTTTAGTGCCCATATGTTCATTGCTAGTACAACAGATTTTTTCAAGTAGTATAATTGAATACTTAGCTAGTATCCTATGACATTCCTGAAGACACTAATTTATACTAGAAATTTTAATTTTTCCACCTGTGAGTGAGAACATGTGGTGTTTGGTTTTTTGTCCTTGCGATAGTTTGCTGAGAATGATGGTTTCCAGCTTCATCCATGTGCACATGCACCCTAAAACTTAAAGTATAATAAAAAAAGAGAAATTTTAATTTTTATAGATTCTTTGGGTTTTGTATATAGAAAATCATCTTATCAGCAAATGGAAAGATTTTATTTATTTCTTTACAATCTGTATGCCTTTAAGTTTCTTTTCTTACCTCATTGTACTGGCTAGCACTTCCAACACTATGTTGAATAACATTGGTTGAAGCACTTTTTTGTCTTGATCCTTATCTTTGGGTGAAAACATTCAGCCTTTCACCATTAATCATAATGTTACTAGTAGGTTTTTGTAGATGTTCTTTATCAAAGTAAAGCAGTTTGTCTATTCCTATTTCTTGGATTTTTTTTTTTTTATCATGAATGAGTGTTGAATTTTGTCATAGGCTTTTTTTTGCATCAATGAATATAATCATGTGATTTTTTTTGTGGGGGGCCTGATAATATGATGTACTACTTTGATTTTTTAAATATTGAACCAGGCTTGCATCCCTGGAATGAACTCTACCTGACTATAATATATATTTCTTTTTATATATTGCTAACTTCTCTTTGATAATATTTTGTTTAGGATTTGGAGTCCATACTTCTAAGAGATATTTGTCTGTACTTTACTTTTCTGTGATATTGTCTTTCTCTAGTTGTTGTGTCATGCTAATACTGTATTCATAAAATGAATTATGAAGTATTAACTCTTGTCTATTTTCTGGAAGAGATTGTGAAGAATTAGTGTTAATTCTTCTTTTCATGTTTGATAGAATTCTCCAGTGAAACCATGTGGTCTGAAGGTTTTTTTAATGGAAAATTTTATAAATTGTAAATTAAATTTACTTACTTAACAGGTATAAAGCTATTCAAATTATCTATTTAATCTTTGGTGAATTATTTTAGTTTGTATTTTTTAAGGAATTTTTCCATTTCATCTAATTCACGAAAATTATGTTGTAGGGCTGTTTGTAGTATTCTTCTCTTACGGAATGAATATTTGTTTTTCCTGCTCACAAATTTATATGTAAAGTCGTAACCTCTCAATGTGATTGTATTTGGAGCTGTGACATTTGGAGGTCATTGGGTTTTGATAAGGTCATGAGGATAGTGTGCTCAGGATAGAATTAGTGTCCTTATAAGAGGAGGAAGATACCACCTCTCTCTCTCTTTCTCCTCCACGTGAGGATGCAGAGAGAAGACAGCACTCTCCAAGGTAGAAAGAGGGCCCTCACCAAAATCTGAATATTCTGGCACCTCGATCTTGGACTTCTCAGTCTCCAGAATTGTGAGAAATTAATGTCTGTTGTTTTAGCCACCCAGACTATGGTATTTTGTTGTAGCAGCCTGCATTGAACAACATATCTATTATCCTTTTGACATTTGTAGGTTTTCTAGTTTTATCTCTCATTTTAAAAAGTATTTTTAGTAGGCCGGGCATGGTGACTCACTCCTGTAATCTCAGCACTTTGGGAGGCCAACGCAAGCAGATCATCTGAGGTCAGGAGTTTGAGACCAGCCTGGCCAACATGGTGAAACCCTGTCTCTACTAAAAATAGAAAAATTATCTGGGTGTGGTGGCGGGCACCTGTAATGCCAGCTACTCGGGAGGCTGAGGCAGGAGAATCACTTGAACCCAGGAGGTAGAGGTTGCAGTGAGCCAAGATCATGCCCCTACACTCAGCCAGGGTGACAGAGTGAGACTCCATCTCAAAAAAACAAAACAACAACAAAAATGTATTTTTAAATGAATTAAAACATCCATCTTAATTTTTGAGTACATTATAGATATCTAAATTCTAATATATCTAAAGCAGATCTTTTGATTCTCTTAACCCCAGAAGACTACAGACAGTATTAATTTGTATTTATTTATATTTTTAAGTTTTTAATTGGCAAATAATACCTGGCATATATTTATGGGGTACAATATGATGTTTTGATATATATGGTTATTGCAGAAAGATTAAACTAAGATGATTAACAATTTGATTACCTCACCTACTTATCTTTCTGTGGTGAGAATGGTTAAAATCTACTCTTTTCACAATTTTGAAATACACGTTATTAGCAGCTGTGGTCATCGCATTGTACAATTGATCAATAAAATGTATTCCTCCCGTTTAGCTGAAACTTTGTAACCTTTGACCAACATTTTTACTTTTTCCATCAGCCCTTCCCTCTCATCCTCTGGTAAATACCATTCTACTCTTTGTTCCTATGAGTTCAACTTTTGTAGATTCCACATATAAGTGAGATCATACAATATTCGTTGTTCTGTGCTTGGCTTATTTGACTTAGCATGGAACATCCTTGAGTTTCTTCCATATTATCACAAATGGTAGAATTTCCTAATTTGTATAAGGCTGAATATTATTCCAATGTGTATATATACCACATTTTTTTATTCATTCATTTGTTGATGAACACTTTGGTTGCTTCTGTATCTTGGCTATTGTGAATCATGATGAAATGAACATGGAAATGCAGATATCTTTTTGACATACTAATTTAATTTTTTATAAATATCCCCAGAAGTAGTTTTGACAAAGGTGCCCAAAACACACCATGGGGAAAGGACAATGTCTTCAATAAAAGGTGTTGGGAAAACTGGATAACCATATGTAGAAGAATGAAACTGGACCTTTATCTCACATCATATACAAAAATATTAACTCAAAATAGATTAAATACTTAAATGTAAAACCTGGAACTGTGATACTACTGAAATATAGGAGAAAAGCTTCAGGACATTGGTATGGACAATGATTTATCATATAGGACCCCAAAAGCACAGACAACAAAACAAAAATAGAGAAATGAAATTGCAGCAAACTAAAAAGCTTCTGCACAGCAAAAAACAAACAAACAAAAAACAACAAAAACACAGTGAAAAGATAACCCACAATTGGGAGAAAATATTTGCAAACCATACATCTGATAAGGGGTAATATCCAAAATATGTAAGAAACTCAAATAGCTCAATAGCAAGAAAACAAATCATGCGTTTTAAAAAGTGTGCAAAGGACCTGAACAGGTGTTTCTCAAAAGAAGACATACAAATGACCCACAAGTTCCTGAAAAAACATTCAACATCCCTAATCATCAGGTAAATGCAAATTAAAATCACAATGATCTATCACTGCATATCTGTTAGAATGGCTATTAGCCAAAAGACAAAAGATAACAAGTATCCTAAGGGTGCAGAGAAAAGGGAACCTGCGTATACTGTTGTTGGGAATGTAAATTATAATAGTACAGCTATTTTAGAATACAGTATGGAGTATCTCAAAAAACTCAATTATCATACGATCCAGCAATCCCATAGCATTTCTGTGTCATCAACTCATTAAATTTACCCATTCGGTTATTCATGTCCCAAACTAATTCATTCTTAATTCTTTTCTTTCCCTCATGTCCCTATTCAGTGTACCAAATTGTACTGATTCTGTTTTCAATTATATCCAGAAACTGACTACCTGTATTTCCACTCCAGGCCATGCCACCATTGTTTCTCACCTGGACCACTGTGATGCCCCCTCACATGTGTTCCTTCTTCCACTCTTGCTCCCTGGCAGTTCATCCTTTTCATAGCAGGCAGATCACACAAGTCCCCTATTCCCTAGGTGGCTTTCTGGCAAACAGACTGAAATCTAAATCCCTTACCCCAGCTATAAGGCTTCACATACTGTAGCGCCGGACTTTATCCATGAAAATGTCTCCCAGAAGTCTCTCCTGGCTCAGCATGTTTCAGCAGCCACACCCTTCTCTCTGTTCCTTAAGGATGCCAAGCTCATTCCCAGCTTGGCGTATTTGCATAAGCTGTTTCCTCCACCCAAGGTGCCCTTTACCCTAAACATCTCACGGTCAGTTCCTTCTTGTAATTTAAACTCCTGCTTAACTTCTTTTCTTAGAGACCTCTTTCGTGACCTCTCAACCTACTCACTTTCTATTCTGCCAGCTGGTTTTAATGTTCTCTCCTGGTTCAACAGCACTTACTCATATGGGATATGTTCTTATTTATTATTTGATAACTTGATGTTTTCTTTGTTTAGGTGTAAGCTGCATGAGAACAGAGGCTTTGCCTTTCTCAGTTACCACTGTGTTCCCAGCACATAGAATGATGTCTGGAACATAATAAGTGTTCAGTATATAATTGCTACATCTATGAATAAAAGTGCTGTGCTTAAAGTTGTCCATTCCCTATCTTATTTTACTCTCCAACAAGTAAATAAAATATGCATTCTATTCCCACTTTTGTAGATAATGAAATGGGGTGTTCAACTACTTAAACCAACTGTTGAACTACAATTGTGTATTTCTTCTGCCTATTTCAAACTTAGGGATGCCATCACTCATGGTAAATGTGTAGGAGAAAGAACTTCAGAAAGCATGTTGCTGATGTTTGTGTATGAGTCTATTTATATCTTAAATAATTTCAATTAAAGTTCTGAAAATTCCTAGAATGCATGCTTTGTTATTCCATTTAAATGGTTAGAATGGTTAGAACCCTGAGACTGGTGGGAATGGGGAAGAGTTCTAGAAGAGAATGAGTTTCCATTCAATGTGTTTCAGTCTATGAGTCCAGGAGTTCTTTCTTTAGTGTAGAAGAACATCATTTCATTTGTAGTGCTGTTGGGAATTATCAGTTTCAACTAGAATTATTGCAACTGTCAGAAAAAGAAGCCAAAAGGCCTGTCTAGGTATTTAAAATATGGCCCCATCTGTGCTAAATCTCACAGATATAATGTTTATGTTTATTCAGAACAAACAAAAATAAACAGAAACTCTAGGAGTATAAATTAAGAGTGTAGACAAATCCCGAAAACTGCCTAAGGCACTTAAGAATTCAGGAAAACCACTTTTTCAGAGAAGCCAAGCCTGTAGTTTTCTGGCTTTCACAGCAACTGCCTCTATCCCAATGTCTTAAAAGGAAAGTACTTTGTGAAAATTGCAAATCCTTGCAATTGTTCTGGCTATTAACTTTAAAAAAGTTGATTGGTAGGGAGATGGTTGTGTTTGCCTTTTTGAAATATGAAGAAACTGAGGCACTTCTTTCTCTAAGGACAACGCAGCAGATTAGTTTTGGAGCTCTGTTGCCTGGAGGCAAAATGTAAAGGGCTTAAGATTTCTGGTTTCTAGGCTACTGTGTTTTAAAGGAGACAATTATGTATCCTAATTTCCAAATACCTGAGCCCGCGCTGTGCAGAAAATGTAGCCAGTTTTAAGAAACAGCTTGTTTTCTACCTCTAAGCCCATGAAGAAGAATACATTTATCCCTGACAAAATAGCATTGTCCCTATTTGGTGGTAAATCATCAAGTCTGTTTAGAATCAGGGTCAGCTTCTCAAATGAGCCTTTCCCCCATGTAGCCTTCCTGAATCTGATTAACACTGTGTCAGGGAGTTGTCTGATGTCTGACCTTGAGCAGCATGCTTCCCTCTCCCCACCTCCTTTTTTTGGGAATCATTCATTTTGTACAGCCTCGGGCCCTGAGATTCCTCCCCAGCAGGCTGGAGTGCACTCGCAGGTTCCCTTTATTGGTATCCGAAGGGTTTCAGACCCAGTGACCTGTCATCTGTCTTCTCACCTGCTTACATGCTGATTCACTGATGAGCTGGCATCGCAGGCCCCGCCTCCCTCTGAATGGTCTGTGAGGTTGCAACTGCTTCTGGAGAGGGGATGCCGAGCCGAACCAGAGCTGGGTTACTACAAGTGTGAACCGGCAGCCTGTCTGTTGCCACAGAAGAACTTGGTCACCACACTGAGAAGCCGTGTTTTCTCAACTCCCTGTTACTGTTGTAGCTGTATCTGGCTTCTCTAGCATTTTAAAGGAATTTCTGATTGAGGCGCTAACAGCTAATTCCACAGGAGTTGTAAGGCAGCCTGTGCATAAACTGAGACAGAAGTTTCTCCTCAGAGACTCTCTTTTTTTATTATTATTATTGGCAAAGACTTCTGGCTCTCCTCAGAGGAATACCTTGTTGCTTAAGATGAGTGGCTGTAGAAAGCGGTGTAAACGTGAAATACTGAAATTTGCCCAGTACCTTCTCAGACTATTAACAGGTTCTCTTCATACAGGTAATGACTTTTTTTTTTTTTTTTTTTTTTTTTTTTAGTAGAGGCTAGTAGAGCATGGTAATGAAGTTGAAATGGAATAGGAAAGGCTCACTATTTCTTTGTTGTGATTATTTTTAATGTTGTCAATAAAATGCAACTGTATTGGCTGAGATTTATGTTTCTAAAAATGTGTGCAGTGCAGCTCTTTTGGGGGTAGAACTGAATTCTATGGATGTATTTTTTTATCTCTTCAAGGCAGTGTTCTTGGTAAATTTCAGGAAACAGTATCTGCAGAGTAGAAAGATTTTTTTTTTAAATACATGATTGTGCAAGGGGTTTTTCTCTTCTTTCCTGATTGCTGCAGTTTACTTGAAAAGCACACAGATTTTCTTCTTGCAGATATTTAGAAATTCTCTAGAACTGTTTGATTATTGTAATCCATAGATTATTTCCCGTGTGTTTGATCATAGGGCTTGGCCGGGAAAGAGTTAAGGATATTTCTTTTGGATCTCTGGGTTCCTTGCAAAATATGAGCAAAATATGAAAACAGCTGAAGAGTAAAATGTCCATGTGAGGTTTGATATTTGTTTCATTGCAGTGGATTTCAATGTTTAAAAATTTGCACGATTGAAATAGAAATTCTATTTAAATCTAAGTGTTGATAGCAAGAAAATATTTTTAATATGTTCCAAAATTATGAGGCTAAATCAACAGTTTTTTTGCTCATGAAATTCCTAGGCAATGCTGTCATTAAGTTAGTGACAGGTGGGACTAAAATACTTGACACTGATAATATATATATTTTTTAACAGATCATCAAACTTCTGAGAGATGAATCTTGGTTAATAGGACACACACTTTGATTCTGGTCATAAAGAACTGTTGTGAGCTTTATTTTTCAAATACTGACCTATATTTGTTTTCTTTAATCTAAATAAAGAGAAAAAAAGAGTAAAGAAACTCACACACTGTAAGTAAGGATGATGTAAGGATGATGTGCCATTTATGATATCGTGTCACATTTGACAATGAGCAAGAGGTGATCTTGTGCTGATATAAAGCTGAGAGATGAATTTGAGCAACATTTTACCTAAGAAAGTAAAGTCTTGGCGATAATTAACTAAACTGCATATACAATTATGTTAGTGTAATAAGGGAAAACCATTTTAAGAGAGTAACTGACAATCAAATGATTTTAGAGAGCATCATCAAATATTAATAGATATTAAGAGGATTGTTAATATCCTAATGTTAATTTCCTGTTAATATCTGCATTTTAATCTTTAGGTAATGTGAATTGTGGTGACTTTGGATATTCTTTAAGGAATAATCATTGAGAGTCTGTATCTGACTTTTGCCAACTCGGAGCTCTGTGGTGTTTCTCGCGCAGTCTTCACCTTTAGATTACAAATGTTTAGTCCCATCACTATGACTTTGACATTACCTGCATATTAGCTTTAAACATTCAAGTAAGGATGATGTGCCATTTATGGTATCATGTCACATTTGAAAATGAGCAAGAGGTGATCTTTTACCTTGCTATGAAATTAGAGAAATATTTTATAAAAGAAAGCTTTCCATGAGGTTTCCATGGTTGTCTGTCCTTTCCTCTCTGATAGGGCAATCCTAAGGTTCTGTCTGTTTCTGACTGGATTTAGATGCAGTTTTCTGCCTGTCTAGCTCATTCTGTTTGTTGAATAGTTTCCTTAAACTTTTGATTTCAAAGAATTTTATGAAAATGGTAAGCGGTTGGGAAACTGTAAACCATAAGTATTAAATCCAAAACACTGTGGTTGGTACTTTATCACTGGATGGTACTTTATAATATGGAAATTATGGAAAGCTAGTATAGCAGTAATATTTTAAGCTTCATTCAATGCGTATTTGGAAATCACTGTAAGTGGGATTGCTTTCTTCTTTTTGAACCACAGGAGAAAAAAAAAAAAGAAGAAGCACAGCATCTTTGAACTTTGAGAACAAGGACCGACAGATTATCATAAAGTAGTAACATAGATTTATGACCTGAGAAATGTGATTACAGCAACCTGTTTCTTGTAAAAATTCTTTTCGGCTCAGTCTCTAATACTAAATTTTGTGATATCCAGCCAGAATCTTTACAACTACTCAAAATGCGACTTGGAAAAGCCAATTTATGCATTTACTAGATGCTGTGATAATATACACCATTCATATTACAGAGTCTAATGTAAAATTCATTAGGACACTTTCAAGTCCCTTAGCTAGTAATTAATGAAGAAGTAGGAAACAGAGTTGAACTAGCTTAAAAAATTTCCTTTAAGGCTGGATATGCAGGCAGCTGCTAATTGTATCCTGAGCAATCAGCATGTATCTTTGTAGTTATCAAAAATTTAAAACAACGCGAACATGTCTTGGGTGATTTTTTTTCTTTTTACCAAAAAGCTCTTTATTTTTTATTTTTATTTTTTTTTTTGTTCAATCGTGTTATCTGAGGAAACGGTGATTTTGTTTTACATTTGAAAACAAGTTAATTCCGAAATATATAATTTTATTTTTGGCAGCTGCTTCTCATTTGATACCACAATGGGCCATTTATACAAACATAGAATATTGGAAGTGCAAAGAAATTTTTGTGGATACAAACTTTCCTTCAATTTGTCTTATTAGTGTTATCACAAGTTACAGAAAAGCAATTTCCTTTTGTGAGAGCTTTTCATGTAAGTTTTGGCAGTGTCTAGGATTGCTTACAAATTAAAAATTTAATTTGATTTCTAAAATAATTTTTTTAGAGAGTACAGATTCAAAAGTAAAGATTTGTCCAGCTAAAATAAGATACATCTATTTTCCCTGAAACTTCCTACATATTTTTTATCATGGCAAATCACTTCTCAAAGAGTGTATTTTACAAACATATATAATGTCTGTATTTATCATAAAAACATATGCTTTTTAAAAGTTTATTTGTTATGTATAGCAAATCACAGAAATCCATATGCAAATATTACAAGTTAATGGCCTCAGTTCACTGTAGGATCAATTTTCCTATTTTCTTCTCAGTTTGAGATCTGCCTCTTGATGTACCATATCATATTCAATTCTAGATGGGGCTCATGCTACCCAATATATTCTTGTACACCTAAATAAATGGAGATAGGTCTTAGGATTGCTCCAAGAATACGACACTTCTATTTGTATATGATAGGAACCCATACAACACCCTATCATATGAATGCTGCCCCATTGAGAAGGATGAATGTTATTGCAGATATCATGTTTTGAACTGTTTCTTCTTTATGTGTGAAATTTAATATTGTCATGTTTTAGGGTACTTATTTGAAGGTTGTTTTGACATTTTTCAATATTCTGTACATTGTTTTCTTGAAAAATCAAGACCTGAACACATTTTTCCATTATCAAGAATTCCCCAAATATACGTGTGAGGTGAATATTGCCTGGAGCTCTGTTTCAGGCTTCAGGTCTGAAAGTTATAGGCATGTCCAAGTTCAATTCTCCACCTAAGGGAAGCAAAAGCAATTTAAACCCAAAAATTCTGTGAAACACTGAATTGTTTAACTAGTGTGTTAAAGTATTTCAAATTTTGTGAAATTATATTATTAAAAGCAGGAGGTAAGAATTCATCATTCCATCAAGTAGAGAGCTTTAGATTAACGGATGAGAGGGAGAGATGATGCACATTTGTCCATTTGTTTCACAAGTTTTCTTTGAGTGGTTTCCAGCCTTAAAATTGACATCACTGAAGTTATTGTGGGTCAAGCCACCACAGGCTAGTCATATAAAGACTTTTTTTTTTTTTTTTTTTTTTTGAGACGGAGTCTTGTTCTATCACCCAGGCTGGAGTGCAGTGGTGCGATCTCAGCTCACTGCAACCTCCACCTCCTGGGTTTTAATCAATTCTCTCTGCCTCAGCCTCCCGAGTAGCTGGGATTACAGGCGCTCGCCACCAAGCTCTGCTAATTTTTGTATTTTTACTAGAGACGAGGTTTCGCCATGTTGGCCAGGCTGGTCTTGAACTCCTGACCTCAAGTGATCCACCCACCTCAGCCTCCCAAAGTGCTGGGATTATAGGCATGAGCCACCGTGCCCAGCCTTAAATATTTTAAATATTTTTTATACTACATTTTTGAAGTCTGAAGAGAAGGTAAGAGGTGATCCTAAGCAAAATTGGAGACTTGAACAAAGTTTGTTTCTGGCTGTGTGCCCTTCCATTTTCTGTTCTCTTCTTTCTCCCTGGAGATGATAGAACACAGAATCATATTTCCAACCTCTCTCTCCTATGTACTCTCTCATCCCCCAGCCCAGCCACATTTACACATAGGGCAGACACATCTCACACAAAGGAAGTACCCCTAAAGACCTCACATAAATAAACACTAGCAAAATTCAAGTTGAATCTTGGCAAAAAAAAAAAAAAAAAAAAAAAAGACAGGATTTTCTATTTCCCAGTTCAAGTGGCCCTGACATGTGGCAATCAAATACACAGTTTATGTTCTCTTGGCCCGCATGCTCTGAAATTATGCTATTGCTGATTTATTTTTTTTCAACTTTTTAATCTATTCTTTCAAATTTTGCTGATAAAACAAGATTATATTTCTTAAAGCATCATGTAAAATTTTTATTATTCAAATGCATATAAAATACCACCATGTTACACTGTTTTCTTTTGCTCTTTCTTCCATTGAAACCTATTCTGAAGCTAAAAGAAAGCAAAGAAAAATGATGTTTACACTTGACTGCCAATGAATTTATGGAACTGTGTTACTTTTCCCAACAGAGTTTACATTTTCAACTTTATCAGGATAATTATTTTGTCCTGTTTAACTTTATAATCAGGATTAAAGGGACGTTTGTGGGGAATTCATGGTCTTGCTTAATCTTCTTATAATCTGCCATTTCTGCCAAATCTGATTACATGATCTCTGATTTAAACAAACAAAACACTTATATATACAGACTACTGGTTGCCTTCTTTAATTTCAGAAAGAAATTTGCATGTTAATGTTTTATTACATTGCAAATTATGTTCTTTTTCCTATAATTAGCATAGTAGGTAAGCTTGCAGGGTTAAAGCCTCTTTCCCAAAGAAGACTGTTTTTATCATTGTCATAACTTTAAAGTAGTAAGTGGTCTGATCTCACAGTCTTAGACATGGTAAACTCTTAAAACTCACTTGTTGACTGGTTGGCTAAATTAATCAACCTGTTGCACCAGGTCTAAAGGGAGGAGCTCATGTTCATAGAAAGAGTTGCATTTGGCCTGGTGCGGTGGATCACGCCTGTAATCCCGGCACTTTGGGAGGCTGAGGTGGGTGGATCACCAGGTCAGGAGTTTGAGGCTAGCCTGACCAATGTGGTGAAACCCCGTCTCTACTAAAGATACAAAAAGTTAGCTGCGCATGGTGGCGGGTGCCTGTAGTCCCAGCTGCTCAGGAGGCTGAAGCAGGAGAATCGCTTGAATTCTGGAAGCGGAGGTTGCAGTGGCCAAGATCGCGCCATTGCACTCCAGCCTGGGCAACAGGGTGAGACTCTGTCTCACGAAAAAAAAAAAAAAAAGAGCTGCATTTGCCCCTCTTGCTAAAGGTAATTAGAGCTTTCTTACCAGAAACTTCAGCACTTACACATCAGTGCCTCGTTTAAGTACTTAAAGAAATGTTTAAGTTTCACAATACAAGACAAAGACTACTGAGGGTATTATACATCGATTGTGATCTGTATCAGTTCTGTTTCTGGCAGGAATGAGATCTTACACTCCAGGAAAGAATTTGATAAAGTGACTCTATATTGGAGCAATAAGGGGTAATGTGTATGCTCCAGCTGGTAACAGTAAACTATTGAAGAGGCAAGAGATAGGAACCATTTCCAGAGCCTGGAGAGGAAACCTGTGTCTAGAAAGCTTCCAGACAGAGTGGTGGCCTTGAGTACAGGAATATAGCCTACCCACAGAGGCCTGTTAGGAAGAAAGCTCAGGGAAGAAAAAAATGCTGGTCTCATTTTCCTCCTACTTTCAGAGTTTCTGCTACTGCTTCCATTGTCTGACCCCATCCTAGGAACCTGCAGGAAAGCTACTCCAAGCAGGAGAAATATGTTCATAGCAGTATTGATTATTTTATATTCACTCACCACTGGTATTACCACTGACTGGGCTTTTTTATTTAAAATTACTCGCAGTGGTCATGTTGCTTCCCCTCAAAAGATATTGAAAGTGGCATGAGCAAGCTAATCATATCTCTTGGTCATGCAGAGGTTCCTATCATTCTACCACATCGTTTGCTATCATTGTTTATCTTTTACTTTGACAGTAAAACTTCTCTCAAATGTTTCTCTGTATGTTTTTTTACATTCCAGAAGTAAAGTAAACCTATACATTCAAACAAATTGACTCTGTATTCTGAGAGAATGTCATTATAATCAGCTAAATTAAATGATATTTGAAAATAATGTGATGTTTGTTATTATGGGAAGATATTATTACAACTCAGTGAGATACGGCTATGGTTTGTGTTTGTTGGGCACATTGATGGCTGTGTTACTCTGTTTTGCATTGCTGTAAAGGAATACCTGAGGCTGGGTAATTTATAAAGAAAAAATATTTACTTGGCGTACGGTTCTGCAGGCTGTACAAGTATTGCACCAGTATCTTCTTGGCTTCTGGTGAGGCCTCAGGAAGCTTACAATCATGGTGGAAAGTGAAAGGCGAGCAGATGTGTCACATGGCAAGACAGGAAGCAAGAGGAGAGGAGGTCCCAGATTCTTTTTAACAATCAGATCTGTCAGTAACTCATTACATTGGGGAGGGCACCAAGCCATTCATGAGGGATCTAGCCCCATGATCCAAACAACTCCCACTAGCCACCACCTCCAACACTGGGATCACATTTCAACATGAGATTTGGAGGGGACAAAACATCCAAACCATATCAACAGCTTTTCTTGGATGAAGTTTATTTTCTTTCCAACACTGTTTTTCCAGTGTTGGGATACATTTGTGGGCTTGGGAAGGTAAGATCTGAGGAGCTTCCCTTAACTGTGGAAGAAAAGTCCAACTGACCATGACAGAGATCATCGTTGATGTGTATATTTACGTATGCGTGTGTGTATATATATATATTATATAAATATATATAATATATTATATATACATATATATTATATAAAATATATATATAATATATGTATATATATAATATATGTATATATACATATATATTATATAAAATATATATATAATATATGTATATATATACATATATATTATATAAAATATATATATAATATATGTATATATATACATATATTATATATTTGCAATATAAACTAGTTTTGCCAACAAATCAGTTTTTAGCAAGTCCCTACAAAATATGGCTCTATGCTTAACGTTATTTATTTCTCCTTCCTAATAGAGATATAGCAGTGACATCAGGATGTCTCAAGGTGTTCTTTATTTGGGGCTAATGTTCACTTTATGTTTTTAAAGGAGGGTGAATAAAACCCTGCAGTAGATCAACATGTAATAATGTCTGAGGATGGCCAATGAATCATTATTTTCCAACTTCAGGAAGAACAAATATGAGAGTAGGACTGAATCAGTGGCCAGGGTGGGCATAGAAGTACTGTGCCAAGGTTTGGCATAAGGGAGCATTTCATCGTTATATATATCATCATAAAAAGCATTTCGTCATTTGACACCCTTCTTTACTTATCTCATATCTGAACTATCAGGCTTTGTTTTGCTTCCTCTAATGTCTTTTCATCATAGTCTTAATGACAATAATATAAATATATTACATCATAACTGAAAAAGTTTATATTCTGAAAATGTGTTCCAGGAGAGCTATTCTCTCTGCTCAACCCCCAGCCATCTTTCTGAGAGGCAACAGCACAGCATAGAGCTGTGTTGGAATTCCAGCTTTTATTCCTAACCCCACAATTGGGAAGACCAATTAGATGACCCCTTTAAGCTGGGTCATCGCATCTGTAAAATGGGGATCTTTGTACAACTATTTCTGTTGCTGGCACACATTTAACAAATTTGTCGCTATTACTGATCTGTTATCTATAGGATGTTCTATTAGTTTTATTCAAATTAAATTTTCACTAAAAATAATTGAAATACCTAATCATTATTATGCTTCCTGGTAATTAGGAATAAATAGAAAGCTACCTATATAAATGACTGCGATTTTTAAACTCACTTGCCTTTAATTGTATTAGTTTTCAATAACTATAATAGCCATTTATTCATTCAACCAACATTTATTAAGTGCTTGTTAAGAGCTGAGTCTCGTGGTTCTGCTGAACTATTTCTTCATGATTCCCAATTGCCCTGTGTCAACCTGCCATTACAGCAAATAAATATGAAGCAGTTAACTCAACCAACCAACATATGCTAAGATTTCAAAAAGCAGAGGAAAACTATCTCTTACTATTTCAGTCAAGGACAATTTTAGGCAAGGACAATGGGCAAGGTAGGTGAAGCAACGGGACTGTAAAATATGTTCCTCTGAAAAAATTAGAAAGAAGAGGCTTATGAGAGGGGAGCCAAGCAGGAAAGGCAAGGAAGCAGCTGGGGAGAGAGAGGATTAGTGGGATTATTTGTAGGAACAGGAAGTTTTGCTAAAAAGCTAAATTGTCCACACAACCCGATTGCTGCAGAAACCACTGGCCAAGCCCAACAGAGGGTCCTGTTGTCTGCCTGGAGCAAATTTCCATGGCTTTTTGAGTGGTCAGGTAGGAAATATTGCATTTTATCAATTAAACACCTGTTCAGATCCTATTTTCTTTCCTTGGAACCCTGCTTCATTCTGTAATGTATATTGATTTATTTTCTTTTTGAGCTCTGATAGTACAAGTTGTCTGTCCCATATTGTTCAGCATTTAATTACTAGTCAACCCTGTATATTGAACAGATTCAGGTGTTCAAGTTTTATCTCAGGTAGATCAGAATCTTCTAAAAGACAGAAAACCTGGTTCAGTATCTCATCACTGAAATGCTTGGATCAGCAGTGTTTTGGTTTTTGGACTCTTCTGGATTTTGGAATATTTGCAGAATATATACTGGTTCAGCATTCCTAATTTGAAAATCTGAAATCCAAAGTGCTCCACTGAGCATTTTCTTTGAGTGTCCATTGAGCATTCAGAAAGGCTCAGATTTTGGAGCAGTTTGGATTTCATATTTTTGGATTAGGGATACTCAACCGGTAATACTTAATTATCCAGCTGTACCCAAACACAGTGTGTACTGCACAGTAGTTGCTTTAAAATATAGATTATTTCTTTATGGTATTGTGAGAGGATATCATAAATAAATATAAGTTTCTTTGCCCATGTAATTTAATGTGTTCATTTCTGAATCACATTATTAGACTTAAGGTATACTATTGAGTATCTCACAGGGAGCCAAGCCCAAAGTACCAAACCTAGGGTGTGCTGGGGCTGAGGTATAAAATCAGGTTTGTCAGAATCTAAACTACGTCTTTGTTTGACTACATAGTTTTCCCCTCTCAAATTCAAATTCACCCTTAAGAGCTGTGTGATTACTTTAATTCTCAGCTTAGATATCACCTAGTGAGACATTTCCTGACCATCCAGTCCAAAAGAACCCCTCCCATACATATTTTCATATTATCATTGTTTTGAAATTTCTTTTACAGAGAGGGTCACCAAAACTAGGACATTTTTGAGAGTAAAAAGAGGCAATCTTAATCATCACAGCAGGAAAACAGGCACAAATCCAAACTGTCCCACACAAGCTGGGAGGCATTGTAGTTTTCTCCATAAAAATTACCACTACCTAAAATAACATAGAATATGTACAAATGTCTGTTAAAGTGGAATATAAACTTTTTAAAATAATTATGGGTTTTTTGTTGTTTATTATCGTAATCCAGTGCCTAGACCATACTGGTGCACAGTCAATGTTCATTACATAGTCATTGGAAGTGCTACAAAATTGAACAACACCAGTGCTTTTAAGGGGACAAAGCTACACCATCTCCTGCCTATTTGTTTGTGTATCTTTTCCAAGGTTGGTAGAATTGTGACTTCCTAATCACTTCTGATCTTGGCTACTTCAGCTGCTCATTCTAATCTGTGTTGTGGTTCTGTTCTATCTCTACCTGGTACTTCTTCCAATCATAAAGAATGGTTGTAGATAATTGAGAGCTTTGGAATGTGAATTCTCTCTAACTGTACACATTTTTAAATGGGGTAGGTCCTGTATATTTGCTCATTTATTTAAAAAGTCATACATCTTATGGTTGATTTATGTATAAATGTCAATGTATTTGTATTTTCTCATTTTTCTACAGGGAACATAGTATATGTATAATAGTTGAATTTTAAAGTTTTTAAAATAAAAAATACATAGTTATATCTCTATAAGATAAACTAATAAATTAATATTAGAAATTTATAGGTTCTTCCCATCTTCAACTACGGTAAAATTACTGGAAACAGATACCGCCTTGGCTGTACTATCATTTTAGAGATTTTACACACACAAAAAAACATATTACCATGCTTTGAGTAAAGTATTACCAGGCTTTAAGTTGATCTGTTCTCTAGCTGCAGTTTTCTTCTCCTGGAGAAAGTAGTAAATCTTCCGAGCTCAATATTATTACCTCTACAATGGGAAGATTTTTATTTTTCAAGACCACCAGATTAGGATAAGAGACTTAATGCCTACCAAATCAGTCACGTTCCTGTTCTATAACATGTTAAGATACATAGAGCCTGTTTTATGACGGGAGATACAAAAAGAATTTCCTAATCATCTTGTAATTCCCTGAGCCAAACAAAAGTCAAAAGGCTTTAAAGAACTAGGAAGCCAGTTCTATAAAAAGCTTTTAGAACTTTAAAGATCAGTTTTATGCTGTGTCTACTGAATTCTCCCAAGGGAAACTATACAGCCAAGTGCTGGGCATGTTCCCAAATACATGCAAATGTTCCTTCCAATGATGCCCTCCTAGCCTATCTTCAAGTAAAAGCACAATCCCTGAACTTAGAAGGTTGAGAAACTTGTTTGCACTCAAAGTGGTACAAGTCCTTAACACAATGGCAACAATATAGACAACATTGTGTTTATCATGTCACTCATATAAACGAATTTTTTGTGTCAGAATATGTTCTTGGATCATAGACACGTTACATCTCAATGGATCTTAAAAATTATTTGGTCTCCTTTCTTTATTTTCGGAAGAGACAACTGGACCTGAGTTATTCAAGTGATTTTACCAAGGTCATAACAGCTAATTGGTCCACGTACTGATTATTACTCTCCCATTCCACAAGCACGTTGTTCTCACAACCTTACATTGTGACAGGTGCCTCAGGTGGTGGCTTGGTGGGGTAGAAACACTTAGACCTGGCAAAGAAAATGACCTGAACTTTTATCTTAGCACCATCACGTCTTAGCAGGTGACCTTGGACAAGTTTATATTCCCCCCATGATATCAGTTTCCTCATTGGAAAAATAAAGTGATCCCAATTCAAGGTTCCGCTGAGTACTTTTACAAGCCAGCATTTGTAAGGACAGTGGCTGGAATCAGTACTCATTCAAATAGCACTAAGTCCTGTTTCAGATACTTATAAATCGGTGTAGTGTATTATGTAAAACATTATGCAATTATTTTAATTCCTTAGAAAATGTTAAAATATGTTCACTTTCTATTGATTTTAAAATGTTCAAAATTAGGTAGAACATATGACTCAAAGACTTCCTTCATAAATGATAAAATTATACATTAATATACTTAAAGGGTTTTACTTAATTATGCTTTATTACTCTCCTACCAAAAGATATTTCCTACCCAAAAATGTCAGATGACTTGTATATTATACAAATATGTGCAATATATATTCTTGCTAACACTTTTTGAGTCTAAACTCCTTAATTTTCAAAAAACTTGTAATTAAGTTTGTTTTTATTGTTCAATTCCCACCTTTGAGTGAGAACATAGTGGACACAGGGTGGGGAACATCACACACTGGGGCCTGTCATGGGGTCAGGGGAGAGGGGAGGGATAGCATTAGGAGATATACCTAATGTAAATGATGAGTTAATGGGTGCAGCACACCAACATGGCACATGTATACATATGTAACAAACCTGCACGTTGTGCACATGTACCCTAGAACTTAAAGTATAATAATAATTTTAAAAAGTTTGTTTTTTTCTACCAAAAATAAGATTAACTATGAATCTTGGCTTTTTCCTAGGATATAAAGTATAGTAAAAAAAATTTTAAACTACAATAACATGTAGAAATTAGTTACTTCAGAAGCCGATATTAACAACCTACTCATTCTTTAAATTATTTATGAAATATTATAAAAGCATAACAGATTTGCATAGATGTTAAAGTCCTAGTTTTAGGAAAGACAAACGTATTTAATACATTTTATTATTTTATGTTTTAAATCTTCAGGTATTACCAGTGAAATAAGATGTAGAGAAGAATTTTATTATGAAATATGAATTTTAAAATTTCAGTAGGTATATAAATTTGACCAATGCACAAAGACTACCCTCTCAGAGTTTAGAATAAGAAAAGTAGTCATGGGAAATGTGAAATCTGTCCATTCGAGCTTCTAAAACACATAAGAATTCAGGTACATGCTGCTTCCTTTTATTTCATTTAACATGAGAGCAATATTTTTATTTTAAAGTAAGCATTTTTTGTGTGCTTTAGAGATTTTTTTTTTTTAACTTTTATTTTAGGTTTGGAGGTACATGTGTTCTATAAGTAAACTAGTGTCACTAGGGTTTGTTTTGTGGAACTTCATCAGCCAGATAGTAAGCCTAGTACCCAATAGTTATTTTTTCTGCTCCTATCCTTCCTCCAACCCTCCTCCGTCAAGTAGGCCCCAGTGTCTGTTGTTCCCCTCTTCATGTTCATGAATTCTTATCATTTAGCTCCCACTTATAAGTGAGAACACGTACAGTCTCAAGTAACTGGGACAATGTGCATGCACCACAGGTATTTTGTTTTCTGTTCCTGCATTAGTTTGCTAAGGATAATGACCTCCAGCTTCATCTGTGTTCCCACAAAAGACATGATCTTCTTTAAAGTAAGCATTTTTTTTTAACTGGCAAGACAGTACACTATAGATCCTGATATCTGATATCTGTAGAACAATAGGTCTGTGCTTAAAATCTGGCTTCACCACCTCATCTCTACTAAAAAATACAAAAAATTAGCCAGGCGTGGTGGCAGGCGCCTGTAGTCCCAGGTATTCGGGAGGCTGAGGCAGGAGAATGGCGTGAACCCGGGAAGTGGAGCTTGCAGTGAGCTGAGATCATGCCACTGCACTCCAGCCTGGGTGACAGAGCGAGACTCCGTCTCAAAAAAAAAAAAAAAAAAAAAAAAAAAAAAAAATCTGGCTTCACCAATCATTAGTTGTATGATCTTGGGCAAATTACTTATGTTAGGTTCAGTGACCTTATCAATAAATTTGAGATAATGATAGTCCGACCTTCATGAGATTTTTGTTAGTAAAGGCAAATGACATGAAGACTTAAAATAGAGCCTGACACAATGTGTAATTGTTCAGTAACAAGTGTTTTTATTGTAATAATTTTCCTAATTTCAGCTAAGGTCTGTTGTGTCTTTAATATGTATGGCACATTCAGAAGGTATGGTAAGGGATTTTAAGATGCATGAGGCAATAGCTGCACCATAAAGGAGCTTAACATTTAGTGGAGAATATAAAACATACAGGCATGCCTCATTGTATTGTTCTTTGCTTTATTGCACTTCTCAGATACTGCATTTTTTACAAATTGAAGTTTCATGGCAACCCTGCCTTTTGCAATACTATCAGCGCCATTCTTCCAAAAACACATGTTCACTTCATGTTTCTGAGTCACATTATGATCGTTGTAATATTTCATAGTTTTTCATTATCATTATATCTTTTATGATGATCTTTGAGGTTACTATCGTAACTGTTTTGGAGTGCCACCAACCATACCTATATGAGACAGTGAACGTCATCAATAAATATTGTGTGTGTTCTGACTGCTACACTGACCAGCTATTCCCCATGTCTTTTCTTCTCCTTGGGCCTCCCTATTTCCTGAGACACAACAGTATTACAATTAGTTCAATTAATAACTTTTTAATGGCCTCTAAGTGTTCAAGGAAAAGGAAGAGTCACACAGCTCTCACTTTTAAATCAAAAGCTAGAAATAATCAAGCTTAATGAGGAGGGCATGTCAAAAGCCAAAATAGCTGAAATCTCATGTCAAACTGTTGGTTAAGTTATCACAGCAAAGGAAAAGTTCTAGAAGGAAATTAATATTGCTATTCTAGTGAAGACATGAATAGTAAGAAAGTGAAACAGCTTTATTGCTGATATAAAGAACGTTTTAGTGGTCCGGGTAAAAGATCAAACCTGCCACAACTCCCCCTTAAGCCAAAGCCTAATCCAGAGGAAGTCTCTGATACAGTTTGGATATGTGTCCCTGCCCAAATCTTATGTCGAATTACAATCCCCAGTGTTGGAGGTGGGAGAAAATTGGATTATGGGGTGGATTTCTCATGAATGGTTTAGCACCATCCCCTTGGTACTGTTCTCACAATGGTGTGTGAGTTTTTGCAATAGCTGGTCATTTGAAAGTGTATGGCATTGGCTGGGCGTGGTGGCTCACGCAGGTAATCTCAGCACTTTGGAAGGCCGACATGGACGTAATCACTTGAGGTCAGGAGTTCGAGACCAGCCTGGCTAACATGGTGAAACCCTGTCTCTACTAAAATTACAAAAAAATTAGCTGGGCATGATAGTGCATGCCTATAATCCCAGACACTCAGTAAGCTGAGGTAGGTGAATCACTTGAACCCAAGAGGCAGAGGTTGTGGTGAGCCAAGATTGTACCACTACACTTCAGCCTGGGTGAAAGAGTGAGGCTCTGTCTCAAAAAAAAAAAAAAAAAAAAAAGTGTGGCATTCCCCTCCCTCACTCTCTCTTACTTCTGCTTTTGCTCTGTCATGTGTCTGCTCCCTTTGCCTTCTGCCATGAGTGGAAGCTTTCTGAGGGCTCCCCAGAAGCAGAGGCTGCTGTGCTTCCTGTACAGCCTGCAGAACGGTGAGCCAATGAAACCTTTTTTCTTTGTAATTTATCCAGTCTCAGGTATTTCTTTACAGCAATGCAAGAATGGTCTAATACAGGCTCTAACTCTCTTCAATTCTATGAATGCTGAGAGAGATAGGGAAGCTGCAGAAGAAAGTTTGAAGCTAGCAGAGGTTGGTTCATGAAGAAGCCATATCCACACCACAAAAGTGCAAGGTTAAAGAGCAAGTGCCGATGTAGAAGCCGCAGCAGCTTATTCAGAAGATCCAGCTAAGATCATTGATAAATGTTGTTCCTCTGAAAACCAAATTTTCAGTGTAGATGAAGAAGCCCCTGGCTGGGCATGGTGGCTCATGCCTGTAATCCCAACACTTTGGGAGGCCAAGGCAGGAGGATTACTTGAGCCCAGGAATTTGAGACCAGCCTGATCAGCATAGTGAGACCTTGTCTTTAAAAAAAAAAAAAAAATTAAAATTAGCCTGGCATGGTGGTGCATGCACGTTGTCCCAGCTACTCGAGACTGTACGTAGTCCCAGCTCCTTAGGAGGCTGAGGTGGGAGGGTTGCATGAGCTAGGGAGATCAAGGCTGCAGGGAGCTATGATCATGCCACTGCACCCCACCTGGGTGACAAAGTAAGACCCTGTATCAAAAAATAAAAATAAAGAAAAAGATTTATGTTGGAAGAAGATGCCATCTAGGACATTTATAAGTAGAGAGAAGAATTCAGTGCCTGGCTCCAAAACTTCAAAGGGGAGACTGACTCTCTTTTTAGGGACTAATGCAGCTTATGACTTTAAGTTGCAGCAAATGCTTCTTTATCATTGTAAAAATCCCAGGGCCCTTAATAATTATGCTAAATCTACTCTGTCTCTGCTCAATAATGGAACAACCAAACCTGGATGACATCATGTCTGTTTATAGCATGGTTTACTGTATATTTTAAGCCCAGTGTTGACATCTACTGCTTAGAAAAAATGATTACTTTCAAAATGTTACTGCTCATTGACAATGCACCTAGTCATTCAAGAGCTCTGATGGAGATAGACAAAGAGATTAATGTTATTTTCATGCCTGCTAACACAACATCCATTCTGCAGCCCATGGATCAAACAGTAATTTTGACTTCCAAGTCTTATTACTGAAGAAACACTTTTCATAAGGCTATAACTGTCATAGACAGTGATTCCTCTGATGATCTGGGAAAAGTAAATTGAAAACCTTCTGGAAAGGTTTCACCATTCTAGATGCCATTAAGAACATTCATGATTCATGACAGGAAGTCAAAACATCAACATTTGGGAGAAGTTCATTCTAACATTCATGGATGACTTTGAGAGGTTCAAGACTTCAGTGGAGGAAGTTGCTGGAGATGTGATGGAAATAGCAAGAAAATGAGGATTAGAAGTGGATCATGGAGATGTGACTGAATTGCTGCCATCTAAAGAACAAACTTAAATTGATGAAGAGTTGCTTCTTATGGGTGAGTAAAAAAGTGGTTTCTTGAGATGGAGTCTACTCCTCATGAAGATGCTGTGAACAATGCTGGAATGACAACAAAGAATTTAGACTGTTACATAAACTTAGTCAATAAACAGCAGTAGTGTTTGAGAGGATTGACTTTAATTTTGAAAAAAGTTATCTTGTGGGTAAAATGTTATCAAACACCATCAGATGCTTCAGTTAAATCCTTGATGAAAGAGTCAATCAATATGACAAATTTCATTGTTGTCTTATTTAAGAATTACACTAGACACCTCAAACTTCAGCAGCCACCATCCTGATCAGTCAGCATTTGTCAACATAGAGGCCAGACCCTCCATGAGCAAAAAATTACTTCTCACTGAAGGCTCAGATGATAGTTAGCATTTTTTAGCAATAGAGTATTTTAATTTAAGGTATGTCCATTTTTTAGACATAATGCAATAACACACTTCATAGACTACAGTACAGTGTAAACAAAACTTTTACGTGCACTGGGAAGCCAAGAAATTTGTATGACTCACTTTAATGTGATATTCACTTTATTGCTGTGTTCTATGATGGAACCTGCAATATCTCTGAGATATGCGTATATATAGAAAATTCAATACAGGCTTGAATGTATTAAGCACCACAAGAGAAAAACAGATAGTGTATTACTAGACTCCAAAGAGAAAGAGCACAGAGTGTTGGTGGCAAGAGATACATTCTTAGCATTGTTAATATTTGAGGTGGGTTTCACTGGCCATGGGTGTGGAGTTGGGGATTGGACCTTTCAGGAAGAGCCAAGAAACAAAGGCAGGGGATATAAGAGATGAATGCATTGCTAGGATTCAGTTATCCAGCAGGTATTCATTAAGTACCTATCCTTTGCTAGGTCCTCTTCTGCAAACTTTGGATACATCCATAAACAAAAGATCTTAGCCTCATGTAGTGGGGAGTCAGATAATACACATACTAAGCCAGTAAATTAAAATGCATGTCAGTAGGTGATAAATACTCTGGGTAAATATACAATAGGATAAGTTGGTTTGGGAAGACTGTGGAGGTTAGAGTGTGCATTTGTTTAACGGGGCCATCACTATAAAATATCACAGACTACGTAGCCTAAACAACAGAAATTTGTTTTCTCACAGCAATTGAGGCTAGAAGTCCAAAGTCAGGGTATGAGCAGGTTGGATTTTTTTCCGAGTCCTTTCTCCTTGGCTTGCAGATGGCCTCCTTGTCACTATGTCTTCATGCCATCTATGCTGTGTGCTTGTGTGCTCCTGGTATCTCCCTGTGTGTCTAAATTTTCTCTTCTTATAAGGAAATTGGTCAGATTGGATTAGGGCCCATCCTACAGGCCTCATTTTAACTGAATCACTCCTTTAAAGATCTTATCTCCAAGTACAGTCACGTTCCGAGGTACTGGGAGTTAGGACTTCAACAAACAAGTTTGGGATGGGGAGGCACAATTCCGTCCATAACAGTGTGGTTGCAATTTAAATAGAGTAGTCAAGATAGACTATCAGAGAATGGCATTTGGTCAAAATCTTGAAGCAAGCAAGAGAAACATAGAAATATCTGGGAACACAAATTTCAGGCAGACAGGCCAGCCAGTGCAGAAGTCACAAGGCGGGCTGTGTTCCATGTGTTCAAGAAGCAGAAAGCATGTCAGTTTGCTGAAACAGAGGAAAACCAGGGAGTAAATGGAGAAGACAGAAGAAAGGCAAAGGGAAACCAGATTATATGAGGCCTTTTAGGCCATGGTGAGGACCTAAGCACATGTCGTGAGTGGAATGGGGAACCACTGCAGCATTCTAAACACAGCAGTTACAATTAAGTTGTAGAGCAGAGGTCAGCAAACTACTGGCTGTGGGCTAAATCCAGTCTATTGGCTGTTTTTTTGCATGGTCCATTAACTAAGAATTGCCTCTGCATTGTTAAATGATGGAAACCAAAAAAAAAAAAAATCAAAAGAAGATTTTGTGACACTTGGAAATTATATAAAACTGAAATATAATGTCTAATGATAAAGTTTGCATGAAACATGGCCATGCTCATTCATGTATATATTGCCTATGGCTCCTTTTGCATTATAATGGTAGTGTTGAGTACTTGTAACAGAAACTGTTTGGCCCACAAAGCCTGCAATACTTACCATCTGACTCTTCACAGAGTAAGTTCTCTGGCCCATACTATGGAGGGTCAAGAATAGAAACAGTGGGGCCAGGCGCAGTGGCTCACGCCTGTAGTCCCAGCACTTTGGGAGGCCGAGGCAGGCAGATCACCTGAGGTCAGGAGTTCAAGACCAGGCTGGTCAACATGGTGAAACCCCGTCTCTACTAAAAATACAAAATAATTAGCCAGGTGTGGTGACTCATGGCTGTAGTCCCAGCTTCTTGGGAAGCTGAGACACAAGAATCACTTGAACTCAGGAGGAGGAGGTTGCAGTGAGCCGACATTGTGCCGCTGCACTCCAGCCTGGGTGATAGAGTGAGACTCCATCTCAAAAAAAAAAAAAAAATACCAGCAGTGGGAAGAGTGGTGGCTGTGACTAGGGTGGTAGCAGTGGAGGCTGCAGCGGGAGTTAGAAAGCATTGCTGATATGGCAGAGTGAAAGAAATGATTGGAAATATGGATCGGGGAGGGGTCATGGCATTGGCATGCATACCAGTGGAACGGGATGCCCTACAGGCCTTTGAGTGGAGAGGCTCCACCATTGCAGCAGTGCTTTAGGAAACCCTATTGGCAGCAGATGGCTGCAGGGAACTGGCAGTGATGGTAAATTCAAGAGGTACTGATGGCCTGGAAATGAAGAGAGGAAAGCAATAAAAAGGTAGCTTCAAGAGCATCCTGAACACATTGAGCAACTTTTCCATTTTCTGTGCCAGTGAGGAACCTTCTGTGATAATATAGCAGTTTTCAAACAACTTTAAAAATATCTTGAAGTGCTAGAATACTAGTATTCTAATTATATACCCTTTGAATTAAAATAGAATTCTTCAAGTGAATCAGGCCAGATGCCTTTTACAAGTTAAGCCTTTGGATGTGTAATATTGAAAATAAGAACTCAAAAGAAGACTGTCAGTAATCCCTAAGTGGTCTGAGGGACTCAGAATCTAGATTTTAACTTATGTAATTCACATTTATTTGTAAAAGCCAAAATGTCTAACTTGGCATTTCTGTTTTTTTAATGGACTACTTTCATAATCTATATCTCTGATCTTAAAGTACTTCTGTAGAAATCCATTATCTTTGTTAAGATTTAGTGCACCATGGTTTTTTTTTTTCTGGAACATATACTTTAGAAGATTGATGGATGAAAAAGACAATTAATCTCAGTTATAACTCTTGGAGATATTTTTGCTCTTTCCTTTAAAAAACCTTTATTTTATAAAATGTGATTGCAGTATTAATTATGTAATCTTATCTGATATATTTAAAGACATACTCAGTATTTCATGGGTTATGTCCAGTTATACAAATTTGCTTCATAACATATATTTTCCAACTTTACTGAGTCCCATCTTTGTAAATACAAGCTATGATAAGTAAGTCAAAACACAAAACACTCCAATATAGGAATAACAGAATAGACTAAAATCTCATTAATGTTGTCTACAAAAAAGTTACATAGCATAAAATAGACCTGGAACATGAAGCTGATTTATTCACATATGACAGAGTACAAAGTTCCTTGAATGAGTATATTTCTGGTGACAGAATCTTTAAGGAATAACCATTTTGAATTTGGACTAGTTGAAACAGTGTGAAATATCTCTGCTGCAATGGGAGGAAAGTAGGATCTCCTGTTCATCTAAAAATAATCATTCTTTAACAAGAATGGAGAGGCAATTGGGTATCTTCACTAGGATTTCCAAGGGAAGAGTCATCTTTTGACAAGGCTTGAAGACAACTTATCCAGATTATGATTTGACTTTGGAAATGTCACTCTTAAGTTTATATTGAGGTTATCATGTTAGGAAGATGATAGCATTCATTTCATATTTTCTAATTTATCTTTGTTAAAGGTGAGGTGGCAGTCCTTTGGGGCTTTAGAAGTTCTCTGACTGTGGGAAGTAAAATGTAAAAGTTTCAAAAATGTTGATAATGAAAACAGCTGGTGAAGGCAGTCATACTCTAGAAAGGGACACAGTGACGCTCCACCCTAGTCCCATCATTTTTCAGAGAAACCTGAGACCTAAGGAGACCAAGTTTATTGCGTTTCTTTAAGCTCCATATGGTTTTCTCAGTATATAATTGTTGTCAGACCAGATTTACTGAACAGCTTAGTGGTCGTGCTCAAGCTAGGACCCTGTTCTTGGGCTAAAATCCCATTCTCTTTCTGCTAGAGTCTAGATCACAAGTCCTCCAGGTATATGATACATATATTGGTAGAAGTAAGCTGATTTTACATGACACTGAAACTTGGCATTGAAAAGTAGTTGGATCATGTAATATGGAAGCAGTCCCTTTCATGTTTTCTTTCAGGCTTTTGATGGCCTCAGTGGACATCCTCAAGTTACTACACATATGTCCGTATCAACACCCTAAAACATGTGACTCTCTACTTTTCATAAGAGAAAACATATGAAACTCAACCTTCAGCAAGGCAAGGTGGTAAACTGAAATTTTTAGAAAATGCCCAGATTATTTTTTGATGGTGTTTCTTTTCTTTTAATAAAAAAAATTGGTGAGTACATAGTAAGTGTATACATTTATAAGATACATAAGATATTTTGATACAGGCATGCAATGTGAAATAAGCACATCATGGAGAATGGGGTGTGCATCCCCTCAAGCATTTATCCTTTGAGTTACAAACGATCCAGCTACATTCTTTAAATTATTTAAAAATATATGATTAAGTTATTGTTGACTATAATCACTCTATTGTGCTATCAAATAGTAGGTCTTATTCATTCTTTCTAATTATTTTTTGCACCCATTAATCATCCTCACCTCCCCCACAACTTCTCCCTTCCAGCCTCTGGTAACTGACATTCTACTCTCTATATCCATGAGTTCAGTTGATTTGATTTGTAGATCCCACAAATAAATGAGAATATGCAATATTTGTCTTTCTCTGCCTTGTTTATTTCACTTAACATAATGATCTCTGTTTCATTACTGATGTTACAAATGACTGGATCTCATTCTTTTCAATGGCTAGATAGTACTCCACTGTGTATATGTACCATTCGTTTTCTTCATCCATTCATCTGTTGATGGACAATTAGGTTGCTTCCAAATCTTAGCTATTGTAAGCAGTGCTGCAATAAGCATAGGAGTGCAGACAAAAACCCAGATTTTGTTTACAGGAGATTTTTATGGGCATCTTCCATTTATGAAAAACAGTAATTTTATAAGAATTAGATATTTGATTTAAAATAAATTTATTTCACTAAAACTAATTTATTTTTAAAATACTGACCCAAAGGTTACTCAGGTGTGGCAAAACTCACACAGGAATACTAGGTAAAATACAGGTACTGTTCAACCATGAATGGGATCCACAGATGATTGAGGTATGGAAATACTCCTCTAGATACTGCCAAGGCTGTTGTGTCTGGAGATGAAAGTGGTATGATATAGGATTAAAATTCCCAAAATAAGAACAAGGGAACAAGTTCTACTTCTTGATTTGTTGGGTAAGGACACTCAATCTGAGCTTCATTTCTCAAAGGCACAATGAGAGAGGTTACAGTTGGGAAGAGCTAAGTATACTGCATCTCATACTTTCTAAGATAACTTGTAAAAGTGAAAACACTGCTGTCTTCAAGATGTAATATTCAAAGCAATTAAGGAACATTACCCACTCATAGCCATTATGGGCTAAATTGCCCAAATAATCGCCATACACTATTACCTCTTTAAAGTTACTTTCACAAAGAAGTATTCAGTTCAGTTTAACCCTGCAAAAAGCTTATTTGAATTAGACGTAGAGAAAGCCCACACCAATGATCCTGTATATAAGGTAGAAATGTACATGGGTGTGTGTGCACACATACACACACCACAATCTTGCCTGATCTGTGATCTTCCATGTTCAATGTTCATGACAGCTAAGTTTCTGGTTATTACTCTAAGAAAAAAATTAGACTAGACACAAATTCAATACATATAGCAAAGAGCTATAAGTATCACTTTAACTCTGCTGAGAAGTCATTAATATTCTCCTCTCTAAATCTGTTTTTAACATTTTTAAAGCTAGCGCATTTAGAAGATTGAGTCTTCTGATAAGACATTGTTTATCTTCATTTTTGTTTTCAAACACGCCCTGCAAGGCATGAGACTATGTGCTGGTTTCTTTGCATCTAAAACGAGTTAGGATTTTTTAAATCACATATAGAAACGTGTACAATAATGTGTCAATTAACTGACAATTAAGCTTTAGTTCTTCAGTAACGCTGACTACAAGTCAGTCATATAGAAGTGATGAAGTAAGGTACTGTTGTTTAATACTTATCCTGAAATCAGCTGTTTTTTAAAAAATTTGCTTAAAGTTGGCTGTTTACTTGGAATAACACAGGAGCATAGTTCATTACCCACCACCACTAGCTAGTTCAAGTCTGTATAATACGTTAGTATAGTTGATTCAAAGTTATAATTGCATCTTTACAGATAGAAAATCAGGTAACACCTAATTTCCACTGGTTTTTATATTTATTTTCAGAAAAGTATAAATTAAATTTTTAGAAAGTGGGATTTGGAGTAAAGCCCAATATTATGTTAGTGGAGGGTTTATTTTTTAAATATGCCATTCTAAAATAAAATATTTTATTCTTATTGTTATAATTTATTTAAATTAACTTTCTGCCATCATAATTAAGCACTGTATTTTATTTTAAATGAAAATTAATACCTTAACTATTAGAACTTAATCAAGATGAAGCTACTTAGTGTCAAAATAGAAGACAGTATATCCTGATCAACTAAGAGAACCAAGAAGATATAAAGAATGTAATGGAAAATAACACTTTTGAGTCATTTTGAGTATATACTGTTGATAACTGTGGCCGTAGGCAGGTAATTTCGACTGTCTGGTTTCTTGCTTCATTAGAGTTGTTTTATTTGTGAAAAGCACTTTATAACTTGAGAGATGTTATATAAATGCTAGTTGCTTACAAGTATCCCCACCTCCTGGTATTCACACTTTCCTATACTCTCCTCCCATATCACACCAGGCTATGGCAATCATGATGCTATGCCATTTCTAAGGTTAGGGTTAAAAAAGTGCTGCAGTATTTATTCTGGTTGCTTTTTCTCTCTCTCTTTTTCTATTGGATCATTAACTCTGGATAAGCCAGGAGCCATGTCACTGTCTCCCTCTGGAGAAACCCGCATGGCAGGAAAGTGAGGCCTCCCGCCAACAGTCTTGTGCATGAGCCATGATGGCAACAGATCTCCCAGGCCTGACAGACCTTCAGATGACTGTGGCTCTAGCCTATACCTTGACTACAAACTCATGAGCAATGCTGGGCCAGAAGCACCCAGCTAAGCCACTCGCAAAGTCCTGACCCACAAGAACTGTGAGATCAATGTTTTCTGTTTTAATATGCCAACTTTGAGGGTAATTTGTTACACAAAGGACACCTGGAACATGTGGTTATCCCAATCGTCACCTGAGCCTTCCTGAAGGAATCTTATCATACTTTCTGATGGTATCTGAAGTAGACAGAAGAAAACAAACATGCTTACCAGTAAATATGCTTGGCCAATGAAAAATCTGTAAAAACACATATTTAATATACACTGAACCTTTGTTTCAAGTGATCAGTAAATTACTATCAGAAGGTTATTATATCAGATCCAGCCTGTAACAATTCTAGGAATAGGTGTGTTTATCCCATCACAGAAAAGGAAAACAAAATTGACAGAAGTCAGGAAATTTTCCCATGGTCTCGCAGCAGATGTGTGACAGAAGTCAGGAAATTTTCCCATGGTCTCACAGCAGATGTGTTACAGAACCAGTATCTTTTTGTTTTGTTTTGTTTTAAATTATTATATTTTAAGTTCTGGGGTACAGGTGCAGAATGTGCAGGTTTGTTACATAAGTATACACGTGCTATGGTGGTTTGCTGCACCCATCAACCCATCATCTACATTAGTTGTTTCTTTTAATGCTATTCCTCACCTAGCTCTCCACTTCCCGACAGGCCCCGGTGTGTGATGTTCCCCTCCTTGTGTCCATGTCAGAACCAGTATCTTAAATCTGATCTATCTTAGCATAAAATCCCTTCTTGGTAAGTTAAGTAAGCATCAATCAGGCTCTAAGAGAGAGTCTATGAAGTGCTCAGCTTTACTGCTGGGGCCTTCATACATCCAGGAGCATTTGTTCATTTACTTCAAAGTTCAGGACTGGGTTCTAGTGGGATGCGTTTGCTTGAACTCAGATCTTTAAGTGAAGGGGCATTGCTGGGGAGGAATTCAATTTTGTGGGTATCTAACTTTTTTCCTTGGAATCACTGGTCATTTAAAATGAGTATTTATTCTTGCAAGCTGTTAGGATTTAGTTTTCCTCCAACGTGGGCACTTCAGCATAGGTTTCGGGTGCTACTGTGACATACAGCTCAAAGCATCCTAATACCCCTGAGTCTGAGTAAGATGTTCTCAGAATAGGGGCTCCATCAATCAATCATATTGACCCATTAACAGCAAGAGGAAAATGATGAAGTATATAGCCAAGAGTAAAACTGGATTCTGATGACAGTTGAAATGTGATGAAGATTCTGTGAAGCAGAGATAATGTAAGAAAGATGCCTGTGTAGAAATTAAATGTAAACATGCCAATGGATGGAAATTTTCTCCAAATGTACTAGGCCTCCCCTATAATTTTAAAATGGAGCTAAACCGCTTTATGATGGGAATATTACTAGGCATCCATGCAGGAGAATTCTTCCAAAAACAGACTACTGGTTCTGAAAATTTGGCATGGTATCAATCATACACTTCTGAATCTTCAAGATCCCTCCGATAGTTTTTAAAATGTGGCTGACTACATTTGAAGAATGTTTGTTTGCCTTCATAGCCAGCCATTCTTGTTAGATTTTGGAAACTCAATAAGCTCTGACTGTTCACAATTTAATATTTTAGTGACACATTTTTAGGTTTCTAAATCAGTTTTATGAGGCATGCGATAAAAATAAAATCAAAGTCGGCTGAACACTTATGGTGCTCAGTCAACTCTGAATATGACCTGTAGAAACACAGCAGAAACAAAACGACACTAAGTCATTTTTACTTCAATTTTATTAAAAGAAAGAGAATGATTAAACCAGTGGAAAACATAACAAGTTACTAATTTTTTTTAAAAAAAAGTTTACTCGGCCCGGCGCGGTGGCTCACGCCTGTAATCCCAGCACTTTGGGAGGCCGAGGCGGGCGGATCACGAGGTCAGGAGATCGAGACCGTCCTGGCTAACACAGTGAAACCCCGTCTCTACTAAAAATACAAAAAAATTAGCCGGGCGTGGTTGCAGGCACCTGTAGTCCCAGCTACTCGGGAGGCTGAGGCAGGAGAATGGCGTGAACCCGGGAGGCGGAGCTTGCAGTGAGCCGAGATCGCGCCACTGCACTCCAGCCTGGGCGACAGAGCAAGACTCCATCTCAAAAAAAAAAAAAAAAGGTTTACTCATATATTTTTTAGATTCTGTCTGTAATTTTACCAGATGGTGTTAAAGTACAAAACTGAAGTTCAATATGATCGATTGTTTTTATTCTCTAAGTTTAATAGCAACGTTGTATTTCATCATTAGGAAACATGTTTGTTGTGTTGCTTTCTCATCCCGTTTCAGATATGTGCCTTTTTCAATTTGGTAGCAAATCTTAAGCGAAGATAATTAATTTTTCTACCATTTATGAGTATTTTATATAAAAAACTAACAAATATTCCTGAATAGATAAATATGCTTATGGAAGATTAGAAAATGTAAACTTAAGAATTATTTAAAATAAGGTTGTCGTGAAAATCTTTACGTCTTCCAAGGTATAAGTATAATTTTTACCATTGCTAACAGTTCACCCATTTTAGTTTGAAAATTTCCATCTTCTCCCAAATAGATTCTTTTTCAGTAATATCAAACAGAGGAGGGGACATATATTTCACCCCAAATGGTTTCAGCCTTGGTGTTTATGTTCATGAAAAGTTCGTGCATAGCAAACAAATAGTGGTAAGATTATGGTAATTGGTAATGGAGTAAAAAGAAAATGGTATGTAATTATTAGAGTGGGCATCTTTGTGCCTCAGTTTCTTCTTTAATGATAGGGGTCATCATACTTTGCATTATCTGCTCTATAAATTTAAAAAAGACAGTTGACTCCTAAACAATGTGGGTTTAGGAGTGCCCATCTCAGCACAGTCAAAAATCCACATAAAACTTTTGACTCCTCCAAACTTAACTACTGGTTGTCTGCTGTTGACCAAAAGGCTTACTGATAATATATTCAGTTGATTAACATGTATTTTATATGTTACATGTATTGTATGTTGTATTCTTACAGTAAATTAGCTAAAGAAAAGAAAATGTTATTAGGAAAATTATGGCTGGGCATGGTGTCTCATGCCTGTAATCCTAGCACTTTGGGAGGCCAAGGCCAGAGGATTATTTGAGCCCAGGAATTTGAAAACAGCCTGGGCAATAAAGTGAGACTCTGTCTCTACGTTGGCACGCACCTGTGGTCCCAGCTACACAGGAGGCTGGGAAGGAGGATCACCTGAGCTCGGGAGGTCGAGGCTGCAGCAAGCTATGTTTGCAACAATGCACTCCAGCCTAGGTGACCCTGTCTTGGAAGGAAGGAAGGGAGGGAGGGAGGGAGGCAGGGAAAATCATAAGAAAGAGAAAATGTCTACTATGCATTAAGTGAAAGTGGATTATCATGAAAGTATTCCTCTTGATTGTCTTTACATTGAGTAGGCTGAGGAGGAGGAGAAGCAGGCAGGTGGTCTTGCTGATTTTTAGGCAAAGTGGCAGAGCTGGAGGAACTAGAAGGAGAGACAGGACAGGCAGGCACATTTGGTATAACTTTTATTGAAAACAATCCACAAGTGGGCCCATGCAGTTGAAATATAAATTGTTTAAGGGTCAACTGTATGTAGATATAAATAGAGAGTATATACTTCTCACTGTGTTTATTTATTTATAAATTATAAGTAAATTGTATTACTCTGCTAAAATATTGTGTCCAAAACATAGAGAAACTGAAATATAAAATGTTAAGATTGATAAAAAATTAAATATTTGAATACTTTTGTGGATTATCAAAGAAAGTTTTAGCTCTCATTAACATGTTAGAATTGTATATATTGCATATTGTTATCTTCTTGTATATAATAATAGAATATTTGTAATAAGTTTAGTGAGGGCAGCTTGATTATATGTACTTAATTATTTTTGAAAATCTTGATTTGTACTTTGGGTTATTGATACATGTCAATTCAGAACTTAGTTCTAATTTCAGTTTTATACCCACTTTTAATGATTGAAAAAGTTTTCACATAAATATCTTCATAAAAATGTAAGAAGCACATCATACCTTGTGCTTAGTAAATGATGACATGCAGTTTCCCTCTTATCTATGCCTTAATACAGCAGTTTTTTTTTCTTCTAAAAAAAACCGGGATATATGTGCAGAACGTGTAGGTTTGTTACATAGGTATACCTGTGCCATGGTGGTTTGCTGAACCTGTTGACCCATCCTCTAAGTTCCCTCTCCTCACCCCCCACTGCCCAATAGGCCCTGGTGTGACGTTCCCCTCTCTGTGTCCATATGTTCTCATTGTTCAACTCCCACTTATGAGTGAGAACATGCGGTGTTTGGTTTTCTGTTCCTGTGTTTGTTTGCTGAGGATAATGGCTTCCAGCTTCATCCATATCCCTGCAAAGGACATGATCTCATTCCTTTTTATGGCTGCATAGTATTCCATGGTATATATATGTACCACATTTTCTTTATCCAGTCTATTATTGACAGGCATTGATTGGAGTGAGATACTATGCTAAATAGTGTGATCTATCTATCAAGTTAACCAAGGTACACACAAACTAGAAGATGCTGCAGAGTACTGAAGGTGAACTTCTGTACAATGATGGGCAGCTTGCTGCACCGCCTGTCCCACCATGGAACTTCCTTTTCTTCCATCAATTTCCAGTGTGATTCAGTGGCATTCAATACAATTCATTAAGCTTTAGCTTAATTCTCCCAAAAATAAGTAAGTAGAAACATTATTCGCAATTCTTCATAATATTTTCCTTCCAGACTTTGTTCCATACCTTACTATGGAGACTAACAATTTGTGGAATAAGGAAGTGGTCATTGTTGGCTTATCTTTTATTCTGGAAAAAGACTTATCTGTGCAGCTAGGCAATCATCATAGACTTGAAATTTTATTACAAAAATATCATGTCTGGACAAACTGTTTGAGTGGAATCTCACAGCACCTGATGCATACTTATATCATATCACGGTTACAGCTTTCTATTCCTGGCTCTGTCTCCAACATCCTCTCTAGCATACCTTGTGAGACCTTGAGCCCAATAAGCTTAGCAGTGACATTGTTTATGTGTGATGTCTTTATTAATCCTAGCAGAGCATGTGAGAGATTTTCAGTACATGGTTTTTGAATTAACAGACATGTGAAATCAAGAATAGAGGTGGTTGGGACTGCTCAAATATCCTATCTCCACAGACAAATGGGAAAAGGAGAATTGGAAAACTAATGTGAGATGAGCCGGAATTTTCCTAAGGTCTATAGAATTATGAGATCTTCCTGCAGTTTTCCCCTTTCATGTCCTACCATCTTCTGATGTCATGGGCAAAATTGTTTGAGGCTGAAGTTGGCTTCGTCTCTTTCCTCTTTAAGTTTCTCCATGGGGTGTGTCTGGAAGGGGAGTATAACTGGATTTTCTAATGTTATAGTTGTCTGGTTTCCTTCCCAGAGTTTCTGAGATTGGTAATTGATGATTTTTTTAAACATTTTTGAATGGTTGTCTATTTCTCCTTCTACTTCTTGCTATGCTTCTTTCTTCTCTGTTTATTCCCTCCAGGTCAGTGGGATTTAGAAAGGTCTGAAGTTGAAGAAAGGTAAGCAGGAGAAGAACCCATTCAATGTGGCTCTCTTTCCTCCCCCTTATTCACCACCACTAGCTGAAGCATATCTTTTAAAAAGACTTGAAGGGACATGTAGAGAAGGTTCTATTCTTGCTTTTCATATAAAAGACAGCTTTGGCATTTTTTTTTCATTTAATGTCTATAAAGCTGCTCTGCATAAGTACCATGTGAAACACAGAGATTGGTATTGTTAATTTAATGCAGTAAGCTTAGAGTCTTTATAAGATATCATCTCCTTTTGAACTTTATGTTCAAATCAGTAGAGACCAGAACAGAGTTTTTCAGAAGAATATTAACTTTCCTCCTTCATATATTAAGCAAATAGAAGGGCCAGAGAAAATATAAATACGTGTGCTGACACACTGGCATAAATCATCCTGATATGTAAGAGAGTAGGCCTTTTTAATTTGTTCTTTTCTCTCATAAACTGTTGGGGAAATTGGATGAACTTGCTCTACACATAATGGATACAGTAATGTGGGGAGATGATCCGTTGCAATGATGCATTTGGATAGGCTCTAATGAAGTCAAGATTCAACTTACTGATGACAAAAAGAAAACAATGGTTATGTACAAAGTATCACATATCTTCTCATCAAGCTGTCCCACTGAATGAGAGAAGCAGTGTTACCTAAGTAATGCACTATGTCTTCATCTTTTAAAAAGGAACAAAGCTGAGACATTTCAACTTGATTTTTATGCATTCTCTTTCAGGTAACTTCTTAACTTGGCACCAGTAGAATGTTTGAAAGGAAACTAAAATTCTTCTATAGGCAGGAGCAACAGAGAAATCCTTGAAGGAAAATGTCAGCCAAGGAAAATAAATTGGCTTTAATCACTGATTTTTTGACGTTAATAGATTTATATTTCTTGTTATGTTTTATTACAGCAGATATTAAAGTTAGTTTCCACCTTCCTGGGTTCACAATAATTGAAAATGACAAAAGGCCAAAGGGACGCCATGTATGGTCAGAGGAAGGATGAAGGCTTCAGGGGATATAGGGAATTGGCTGCAGATGGTCCTGAAAGTGGGAAATAAAGACCTAGATAACAGAGAGAATTCTGTATCCAGCATAGTTGGGCCCCAGCACAAGTTTTGCCAAATGCCTGATACACCCTTATGATATGCTATCTTGTTCATTGCAGACAGCACTACACAATACTCCTAAAAAATTCCTTTGTAGGAAAGGCCAGCTGACTGGGTGCCTACTAGTCAGGTACACTTTGTTTGAAATGTTCCTATCTGTGCTTCTTAGAGCCTTGACTTATTGTAGTTTTTACATTTCTGTTGATTAACTTTTACAGGAAAACACGTGTATAAAATGAGGTGGGGGGGTGCCCTGTGATAGAAAAGACAGTAGTAACCATTCCTCAGCTTTTCCTGATTTCTTTTTAAGTTGGCAATTACTTTTCAAAGTTAGGTTTTTTAGCAATATATCACCTACTACAATATTCCATTCCTATGCATTTAGTCTTTGAATTAAATTTCTGTCTTCTAAGGCTTCTCTGCCCACGACCTCTAAATGTTAAAGAGAAAGAAAGGTTCATGAAAACAAATCTTCCTCTGTTTTACCCAGAGGAAGGTCCTGGACATGGAGGAGGTTTCCAGAAGTTATAAAATGTTCACTTTCCATATATTTCCTGAACTTTGGGGGTATGCTGGCTAATCAGAGGACCAGCGATAAAGCTTTAAAAAATTATTTCTTTCCGAAAAATAACAGAAGTGATTTATTGAGAGCCCACTATATGTCAGACATTGTGCTGGTCCTCACGTCCTATTTTATTAAAAATACTATATGATAGCCATTAATAGATCATGTGACAGATAAATTAAGCATCCATGAATTTAAGTCAGGATTTTCCAAGACCTGGAAATTCAAGCCATTTTCATTTTTTAGGCTTTTATTAGAAATTAAAGAAGTACCAAATCATGTCACAACAACTATTGTGATAATTTTATAATTATATATGAAAAACATTTAATGCAAAAGCAATGCCATAAAGTTGTGCAATGCACAAAAATCTTCACAGTAGGCATTTAAAAAATAGTCCATAGGCATTTAAAAAATAGTCTATAGGTGGCATGGTGAGATGAAGGAACAGGAATTATATTGGGAATGTTATTTTTCAACTCTCGAGTGTATATCTGGGAAGCAACTGAGAGACAGGAGATTAAGCAAACTGCCTAAAGCCACCTAGATCATAAACAACAAAGCTAGAAGATAAACTGAGGTGCCTGACCTCAGAAACTTCGCTTTTAACGACTTTGCTATCTTCCTAGATAGGCCCACATTCCAAACTCTTTAACTCACCATAAGCCATTTCCAACTTTCAAATTGCAAGATGGCAAGCAGAAATATTTATCTGGTTTAGATATGCTATGGGAATAATTGCTTTCTCTGGTTCCTATTTTTTTTTTTTTTTTGTCTCTGTTTAAGAAGTAGGTTAGGGAGAGTGTTTGTTTCGGTTGCCTGTTTTTTGCTTGACAGGTGTATCTACTGCAGAGCATTTGCAGGTGGTTTAAATGTGACTAGTTCACAGAACTGCTGTGCAGTTTAGGAGCATTAGCAATAGAGGTATCAGAAGACCTGTCGGGTGTGGTGGCTCACGCCTGTAATGCCAGCACTTTTGGAGGCTGAGGTGGGTGGATCACTTGAGGCAAGGAGTTCAAGACCAGCCTGGCCAACATGGTGAAACCTGTCTCTACTAAAAGTACAAAAAAAAAAAATTAGCCAGTTGTGGTGGTGCACACCTGTAATCTCAGCTACTCAGGAGGCTGAGGCAAGAGAAAGCACTTGAGCCAGGGAGGCAGAGGTTGCAGTGAGCCAAGACTGTGCCACTGCACTCCAGCCTGGGCAACACAGCAAGACTCTGTCTCAAAAAAAAAAAAAAAAGAAACAAAACAAAAGCAAACAAAAAAACCTAAGTTTGAATTCTAGCTCTGAAGTTATTTAGCACTGTGACTTTGAGGAAGTTGCAACATCATTCTTTACCTTGGATTTCATACCAACAAAATAGTGCTGTTGTGAGAATGAGATTTTGGAAGCTATATAAGGATCTAGCATGGGGATTTTTGTTTTGTAGATGTCAAACTCCTCTGGAATGGACTTGCTGAAAGGATGTCCCAGAGTGTGTGCAGAAGTGCCTGAGGGAAGCTTATTGGGTTCTACAGGACCTTTCAAGAATCAGTCAGTGTTAGACACCACTCATAGTTATTAGGCCTTAGAACAAGCAAGGTCAGGATCACAGGTTCAAGGCCTGTGTGGGTCAGTGAGCAACAACCAGAAGCTAGTTATGAAGCCAGTCCTAAGCCATTGAAGACATGAAGAAAGTAGGTAGGAGAGTAGCCTTGGCTTAGTCACAGCTGGGCTCTGAGCAGCCAGGGAGCATCTGCAGTCATAGCACGGTGCTCCCAAAGGCTTACACTCCGCTCCCCATATTCCTCCGATGGGCACCTCCAAGCTACCCTTGTGGACAGGCATCAGCTTTTCACAGTAAGCAGACAATCCTCAACAATCTACACACTTTAGGAAAAATTTTTATTTAAAAAAGAAGGCCACAATCACCTTGATATACATTTTAATGTCATCCATTAACCATTTGATGACATTTAAGTAATGTCATCCATTTAATGTCATCGATAACTTCTTTTCTCAAAAGAATCAAGAATATTAGTAAGTTAGAAACCATTATCGATAAGGGCTACATTATCAGTTTAGAAAACTGATTTACAATTATTTTACAAGTTTCCTTTTCCCTGATATCCTGAAATAGGCCTATAAGGGTCTTAACCTTCTCCCACTTGCCTGATCAAAATTTGACTGCATTGAAACTTCTTCTAGGGAAATAGCTATTATAGCAACATTCTAAAAAAATGATCAATAGTTTCTTCTTTTTTGTATAATTCAAATTATTGATGTAAAATATATCCTTGCATTTTATTTTCTTTGTAAAATAACCCTTGAATCAAGTTATTAAAAACACTGTTTAAGTTTCCATTGGAAAACATGAAATGCTGGAGGATGTTGGTATAACATCTCTCCAAATTCTCCTCTTTTTTCCTGATAAAACAATATTTATGTGTCCAGTACCAGCCTGAATCTTTTCCTTGGTTAATATTTTAGTTTTTCTAGTAATTCTGTGTATGAAGTCTGTGGTTTTTAAGAGTGAACACATACAACTGCAAAGCTATTACAATCATTTTTATATAGAAACAATTATTTTAGACCACAAGACAAAATTATATGAAGATAATGTTACATAGGAGGCCTAAGTAGAAAGAAATAGGGTTCTAATTAATCCTGCTTTTGTGCTTCTGTCATTATTCTGGATGAATTCCCTAATGCTACATTTTTAATGGGAGATGCATTTCCAATGCTGTTTAGCAAATCACTTTGTAGGCAGATAATATGGTAGCCCATCTTTCAGGCCAGTGAGCAACTTTTATTTTATTCTGTGATATGTATTGGTACGGAGGAATCACTGCATTCAGATCATAAACTGTGTGACTTTGGACATTTTTTATGGACAAAAATAAAAATAAATCTGGTAGAAATGAAGAGAAGATGTACTTTTTGTTACTGGAAAAGGCTTTAAGAAAAATATAACAAATGTCAGTATCTTCCCAAGCTCGACAGACCTGTAAAGTCAGAAACATCCCAGGGCACCGCTGACTCTGCTTTGTATTTCTTTAAGCTTCAGGTTGTGGAGGACACAGGGTGTATGAAATACCCTTGTAGAGGTTGCTTACAAGCAAATACCCCTTTGTCCAGGTGGTGTGAGGAAGCCCTAACACCTTTCTGAAAAGAAACTTTGGACTCAGCCCTGTTTTTAAAATGTCTACAGATCACTTGGGTCGCATCGTGTCACCCTTTACAGCAACTGAAAATTTTCTCTTACAGCGAGAAAACTGCCTTATATAGTTCCGATCTAAGCTAATTTTTTAATAGAAATAAGGACGTTTTGTTACTTTTACACTAAAATTGTTTGGTATTTTCTTCTTTGCCTTTGGCACTAGTATTTTATCTTTTCTTTCATTTTTTGCCTCTCAGCATTTCAGAGATGCCAGTTAAAAAATGAAGGAATAAAAGAACCTATCGAGGGCAGTGAACTAGATGGAGGGTGGAGGGTGGGGGCAGGAGAAGAGATTTTGTCTAGAATCTTCTATCGGATGAGTGTCTTAGTCACTCTGGCCAATTTGGCTCATCACTCTGAGCCATAGTGTTCTCACAGGTAAGATAGATGTAATAACAACTACCTCTGAGAACTGGATTGCTATTCAAATTGAAATGGGAGAGTTCCCTGACCCCCTTGTGGGACTTGTGATGTGGATGTGGCATGCTCAAACCCCTTATGGGAGGGGGAGCACACAAGTGAGCAGGTGCAGGAGCCAGAGTGGGCACTTTTGGGCTCCAGACCAATGGCAGTGTCCAGGAGTGCTACAGTGCTCTTTTAGCCCAGCTATCCAAGAATGGCTTGTGTTAAACGGCTCAGTGAAGAGTCAGTGTGACAGCCTTTTTGGGTTCCCATACCCACTGCCTCCCAAATTCTTGTCCAGTGTCCAGGAAGAATCAGGTCACACAAACTTGAAGAATGGTGAATGTGGGGATTTTATTGAGTGAAGGAGGTGGCTCTAAATGGGATGGGGAGCTGGAAAGGAGATGGAGTGGGAAGTTGATATTCCCCTGAGTTCAGCCATCCTATGGCTGATGTCCTCGCCTGTCGTCCCCAGAATAACTTCTCTTGATGTGTTCAGACACTTCCTCTCTTCTTTCCTTCTCTGCTACACTGCTGTGCTGCTCTGCCTATGGAGCTTGGGGTTTATATGGGCACAGAATAGGGGCATGGCAGGCCAGAGTGGTCTTGGAAAAGGCAACATTTGGGCACGAAAACAGGAATGCTTATTCTCATTTAGGGCTGCAAGTTTCCAGGCTTGAGGGTGGGGCCTTTTCCAGGGAACCTCCCTTTTCTAACCAGTATTTCCCTGCCTCCTGTCCATGTCAAAATGAGATATATATAAGTGAAATTGCTACATAAATGAAAATAACAAGTATCGCTGTCATCACTACAACCACCACTAGAAAAGGGAACTAATTTTCAAGCATAGATTCTTGGACCTGTTTAAGGATAGCATTAACAATTTAGAGTAGTGGACAGAGAACCCCACATCTCATGAGCCCACTCTAACCTCCAGGTCCAAGTCAACAGTGCTGTCTTTCTCATTTCTTGCTGTTTTTTTCTCAGATGCCAGAAGTAGGGCATGTTAGTCCACTATTGAAATTCCCCTGAGCTACACTTACTCTTGTCTTTTCCAGCTGTCATCTGTGACTACCTATGATAGCACATCTTCAGGGAAGATTTGAAAAGATATGTGGGTAGATCAATGGAAAGTAAAAATATGTTATATATTCTGCTTGATGTGAAATGTCCCTAAATGTAGAAATTACTTTAGAAGGGAGACAAGGAGTTTAAAATAGAGACCAAAGTATACAGAAAAATCATAGTGTAGTTAACCTAAGTTTATTGAATGTTTCTTATCTGCAAGCCATTGGGAAAGGTCATTTAGGAGATATGAAGAATGATGCTCCCATCTCTGCCTTTCATGTATTATAGTCTAAGTAAGGGAAGCAAGAGGTATATATAAATAAGGAGGACATATACAAGTATATTTGGAAAGATAAAAGAGGGTATACAGGATAGGGAAGATATTTCCTGGTGGAAAAATCCTAAGACTTTAAATAAGGGAAATATCTCAGCTGTGCCTTAGGTAAAGTATTGATAGATAGGATATAGGAGTACATTGTAGATTGAGGGACTAGCCTGAGAAAACTTTTAGTGTTAGGAAAGGAAAGACATGGTAAACAAATGGTGATTAACCTATAGCTAAAATATAGGCTACACATGGAACAAACGAAAAGGGAAACAAACTCCTATTGGTGCTTTTAGCTAGAGTCCTCTCCTCAAGTATTTAAGTCCATCCTCTTATTAATTAATCATCTACTATAACCACTTTACAAATAAATAAATGAGAGCACAGGAAGATTAAATAACCTACCTGAAATGAGGAATAACAAGTAAGGTATAGGACTTGAAACCATGTTTTCTTCTGTTAAAGTAAGCATATTCTTTTTATCATGGGGTCTCAAAAATAATAATAACAATCAATAATTGTGGTTTATTGAGTACTCACCCTAGGCCACAGAAATTTAATTTTTCTTAATCTTCAAAATTACCTAAAATGTAGAAGTTATTATCCAAATCTCTAGATGAAGAAATGGTGGCTTAGAAAATGTATTTGATGCATTAAAAGTAATGAAAATTAATGCTGAGGAGAAATGAAGATAGAAATAAAATGGACTTGACTACCAGGCTAAGAGGTTGTTATTTTATTGAAAAACTAGTAAGGTAACCATTAAATGTATTCATTCAAAAAAATGCATAATCAGAATTGCACTTGAAGAATATGCATCTGTTAGCTTCATCCAGGAGTATGAATAAAGAGATGAGAGATTCTTAGTAAGATTTTTTAAATTTATGGTTAAAACTGCTTTGAATCAAATTAAGCCAAGATTTAGGTTTTTAAAAATTAGTTTTAACTTCAATAGATCTAATCAAAATATATAAGATAATCATATTATCTTTTGTCTAATATGTTTAGGCAATGAGATGCTCTGATAAACAAAATATTTATACCAAAATGACATAATGTACACAGAGTAACACTTTTGAAAGAAAATATCACACCATAAAATGCACAAAAGCATATTTTCTACAGGTGGCTGATCTAATAATCAATGGTCTACTTTTTAAACTGCTAATTAAATTATACATATTGTTGAGAGAGACTTTGAACAGGTCCACTTACTAATTCAGTTTTATCTATAGAATACATTGGCAAACTGACTTTAAAATTCTATTGCAAAACCAACCTTTATTGGAGAAAACTTACAAAATCATTGAAATCCTAAAGCTGAAGGAAAGATTTAGACCAACCTTGTCACTTCACAAAGGAGACAGAGGTCACAGGGCAATGCAGTGAGGGAATTCAGGCCTGTGATCCTCAATGATGTCATGCTGTATGCTTCACTATTCCGCCCCCACCCCATCAAAACCAAAGTGTGTTGTATTAAAGGATATGCACTATGTGGGCCTGGCGCGGTGGCTCATGCCTGTAATCCCAACACTTTGGGGGGCTGAGGTGGCCAGATGACAAGGTCAAGAGTCCAAGACCAGCCTGGCCAACATGGTGAAACCCTGTCTCTACTAAAAATATAAAAATTAGCCAGGCCTGGTAATCTCAGCTACTCAGGAAGCTAGGGAAGGAGAATCACTTGAACCCAGGAGGTGGAGGTTGCAGTGAGCTGAGATCGTGCCATTGCACTCCAGCCTGGGCAATACAGTGAGACTCAGTCTCAAAAAAATAAAAAAGGGATATGCCCTATGTGATGTGATGTGATGTGATGTGATGTGATGTGATGTTCTCTTCACAGGCTGGAACTTTATTATGTTTACAGATGCATTACTTAAGATGAAATGGAAGGCTTCTCCAAGTTAGATAAACAATCATTTTACCTCCTGCAGAAGTAAAATTACAGTATGTTTAGTATGTTTAATGAGGTCTTTAAAAGTCTGCTTCTAGAAAGTTTATCTGGTGTTGTAGAATTTTTATTGCTTTCAATATTTATCTGTATGCTGTGTATCTTAAATAAAATTACATTTAGGCTGGGAGCGGTGGCTCACGCCTATAATCGCAGCACTTTGGGAGGCCAAGGCGGGAGGATCACAAGGTCAGGAGATTGAGACAATCCTGGCCAACATGGTGAAACCCCGTCTCTACTCAAAATACAAAAATTAGCTGGGCGTGGTGACACGTGCCTGTAATCCCAGCTACTCAGGAAGCTGAGGCAGGAGAATTGCTTGAACCTGGGAGGCAGATGTTGCACTGAGCCGAGATCGTGCCACTGCACTGCAGCCTGGCGACAAAGCGAGACTCCGTCTCAAAAAAAAAAAAAAATTATGTTTAAACCATTTGATAAAACACTAATAACACTTTGCTGCAGACTCATTGAACATCAAATTATGGTCAAAGACAAGTCAAGAGAGTTTCCAAAGAATCTCAGTAGATTTCAGAGGTCTGTACATGAACCCTTACACATGGACTCAAAGAAAGAGCCTCATTCAGAGTTCTGTTATTCTCATTTTACAGATAAGTCCAACAGATCAATGCTTTTCTACTTTGATACATTGTGGAGTAGAAGAAACATTAATAATTCTAATTTCATAAATAATAATCCTAACTACTATAATATATCAAATAATGAGTACCTCAGTGCCTATTATGACTTCAGCACTATCTTAGCTGTATCTCTAATTCTCACATCAACTCTACAGCCTAAGAATTTTATCCTGATTGGAGATGAGGAAATGACAATTAAAAGTGATTTGCCTTGCCTGGATTCAGTCACAAAGTATGGAATGAAGAAAGGGAGTCTATCAGACCCATGATCTATAGATCTGTAATCACAAAAAGACATGGACCGGAAAATAATAATAAGCCAACAGACGCAACACACTAATGCTCACTGACAGTCTTAATTTCTTTAATAAATAAAATAACGAAAAAGCAAGTAAAAAAAGACTGATAAAAGAATTAAAAAGCAAGTGATCACAGAGCAGCGTTGAAAAGTCTCAATAGTGCTTTCTCTTATTGCCACATGACTACTCAGGGTGGTTAATATTTCTCGGCTATTATTACTGTTATTATTATTCATCACACTAGCTGACGTTTATTGACCTGGGTCAGGGAAGGCTTCCTGAATGAAGGGAAATGGTAGCAGTGATGTGAGCAGTTAATTAGTCAGTTGAAAGGAATGTGGAGGTCAGGATGGGGACAGTGGTGGGTGGAATATCCTAAGTGTGGGGAACATCGTGTGCAAAGGCTCAGATGTAAGAGACTGTTATGGTTCCTTTCCAACCTGAGCCTGGCAGAATAGCTCACATAAAGAAAGTCAAGAAGAAGGGCCCTTTTGCCATCAACAAGAAGGTCACCAGAGAATACACCATCAATATTTAGAGGTGCATCCATGGAGTGGGATTCAAGTAGTAGGTCTTATGGGCACTGAAAGAGGTCTGGAAATTTTCCATGAAAGAGATGAGAGCTCCAGATGTGTGCATTGATACCAGGCTCAACAAAGCTATGTGGCATAAAGGAATAAGAAATGTTCTATCTTGTACTCTTGGGTGGCTGTCCTGAAAAGCAATGAGATGAAGATTCACCAAACAGGCTGTATACCTATTTTGCCTGTCACCACTTTCAAAAATCTACAGTTCATTTCAATGAGAACTAACTGCTCGGTGTCAAATAAAGTTATTAAACTGCAAATAAATAAATAAATAAAAGAGACTGTTAGCAGTTGAATTATGCACTCCTAAATTCACATCTTGAAGTTCTAACCCCCAATATTTCAGAATGCAACTTTATTTGAATATAGGATCATTGAAGATATAATTAGTTAAGATGAGGTCATACTGCAGAAATATGGGCCCTTAATCCAATGTGACTGTTGTCCTGATAAAAAGGAGAGTTTTGAACACAGGCTCACACACGAGGGATGCCATGTGGACCTGAAGGTAGAGATATGGGGTGTTGCTTTGGCAAGCTAAAGAAAACCAAGATTGCTAGCAAACCACCAGAAGCTAGGGAGGAGGGACATGGAGTAGATTCTTCCTTACTACTCTCAGAAGAAATTAACCCTGATGATGCTTTGATCTTGGACTTCCTGCATCTAGAACTGTGAGACAATATATTTCTGTTGTTTATGCTTCTCAGTTTGTTTTACTTTGTTATAGCAGCACTAGCAAACTAATACAGAGATTAAGTAGTTCAAAGACATGCAGCTTAGCTCCTGATTCTCAGTCATCAGTTAAGGATAAACTGTCCTCTACCCACTAGTAAGGTGGCAGAGAGATGCCCAAGATATTTTAGAGCCATCCCATTCATAATAATCAATATTTTGCAGAACACATTTGGGGCAAAAATTTATGCATGGTGATCTGTTAAATGCACTTAATGACAAACACTTGATTTCTCTGTGTTATATGCTCATTCAATAAACAAGCATTTATTTAGCATGCATGATGTGCCATCTTCTGTAGGATAGTGATCAGAAGCTTGGGTTCTGTGAACAGAATTAAGATCAGGGACCCCACCTTTTAGGATATATGTTTTGGAAAATATTCTACCTTTATGGGATGTCAATATTCTCATCAACTTCCCCAATGAAAGGAGATTAAATAAGAGTATAGTTATAATACATTTAGTGGAGCATGTGTTTTATCACAAATATACTCTAAAACAGCCATGTTCTTATTGTTATTATTTTGTTATGTTGCTTAGGGTAGGAAGATTTTCATTTTATCCCTCCTGCCCTCCCTTTAGACTCGTGGTCTCTCCCTCCTTGTAAAATGTGTTGGCAGTTTCTGGCTCTGTTCCCTGTCTCCTCATTTCGGCTTTTGATGGGGCATGATGATCAGATGGCCATGATTAGTTCTTTGGCTTGCATTGCAGATTATCTATTAAGTAGCCATCTCCTCAGCCACCGAGGCATATGGTCAGCACTTCTAGGGCTTAAAATAAATCTGCATTTTAACATGTGGAATTTCATTATGCAAAAGAGAGCTCATATGGGATCTAATCTTGTTATTTGTTATGCTGTACACATATACTTGCTGCCTTCTGGATGGAATAGTACATTAGGCCCCTGGGTCTTTCATTTTATTGGCATTGCACAGATATTCTGGGTGAGGACATTCAGGAAGTAGCATCAACCCTTAAGTATGCAGAGTACAGGAAAGAAAAAAAGAATGAGGAGCAATTTTTCTTTCCACCCTTTGCAGACTAGTCATACAGTTTTCTTTTTCTTTCCTTTTTTTTTGAGACAGAGTCTCGCTCTGTCACCCAGGCTGGAGTGCAGTGGCGCGATCTCTGCTCACTGCAAGCTCCACCTCCCGGGTTCACGCCATTCTCCTGCCTCAGCCTCCCAAGTAGCTGGGACTACAGGCGTCAGCCACCACGCCCGACTAATTTTTTGTATTTTTTAGTAGAGACGGGGTTTCACCATGTTAGCCAGGATGGTCTCGATCTCCTGACCTCGTGATCTGCCTGCCTCGGCGTCCCAAAGTGCTGGGATTACAGGCATGAGCCACCATACCCGGCCCAGTTTTCTAATTAAACATTTACTTAACACTTACTATGAGCCCAGTGTTTCCCCAGGTACTTGGGTGATGATGAACAAGATGGCACAGCCCTTTTATCTAAAGGTATCAAACAACTTTAGGTATCTTTAGATAAAAAAAAAAAAACATTTTAATCAAGGTATTTGTTAGCAAAGATCAGCCTTTAGTGCTGATTAGAAAAAAGACACTCCTTTTCCTAGGTGAATGCATCTATGTCCTAGGCACCTGCCATTGCGAGTGGAAGTGTGGAATACACTTTAGATTGCATCCTCTTAACTAAATGCCCTTGCACCAGGTACACGATTAAGGCAGTTAAGTAACAATTGCAAAAGTAAATGGTCAGCAAGTGACAAGGAACTAATTATATGATACTCTGAGGGCTGCGTGGTTTGGGGAAGTGTGTATGCTAGAGAAACTTATTACATTTCATTCTGTATACTTAACTGTAAATTGACTGCTTCTTGTGTGAATGAGCAGAAAGTATTAGTTTATCCACATTTGATTGAGCAAATACTTCTGATTTTCATTATAAAGCTATCTATTCTTTGTTGTAACATTTTTCCAAGCACTACTATCCTAGGATATAAATAGGTTAATGGCAAATAAGAGATTTGTTTGTTGAAATTAACTCGAGTACTTTCTAGTATTAATAGAAACTTATTTGAGTTTCCTAAATGAGGACTTCTTCAATCTATTCAGGTGTGACATGTCATCTAAGTTAATAAGTGGAGCAAAAAATAAAAATAACAGCATCAAGCACAAAAATTCAGTCTCTGGAGACTGAGATATTTGGATTTGGATTCTAAGTCCAGTTCCTCTGCCTGCTTGTTTTGTTACCACAGGCAAGTAACTAATCCTTTACTGTGCTTATAATAATACTTCCTACGATCTTTGAATGTTGTGAGGATTAAACAGGACAATGCAAGTAAAGTGCTGTGCACAGCCCCTGACACCTAGTAAATATTTAATAAGTAGTAGCTGTTGTTAATGCTGCTGGACTCTAAAATTCATAAGGCTCTACAACATGTAAACTAGCATTACACATATCACAACAATGGATTTTTCATTTATCTATATAGAAATAGATGGATGGATATATGAATATGTATGTATGTGTTTGTATACCCACTATTATGTACATGCACAATTGAGAGCATATTTACTTCTACGGTATTGTAAAACTGATATTAGCTAACATGTACAAGACTGTTCCAACTCCTGTCCTGGGTACCTCATATTAATTATTTCATCCTGATAATAATCCTGTGAAGCAGGATCTGTTGCACCAATTTTGCAGATAAGAAAGCTGATGCCTGAAGATGAGTTTATGCTGCTAAGCTGTAGAAGTAAGCTGTAGAAATGGAATTTTAACCCAGGCAGTGTGCCCCAGGTCTGTGTTTCTAACAACAGTGGTAGTCTGAATTTCAATAATGAACAGGCTAATCATTACGTACAAACAGATACATTGCAATGCACAAATATGCATGCACACACACACACTTTTCTGTGTATGTGAGTATTTGCCTAAAGGTGCATAATGAATTTGTGGAATATCACCAGAGAGGTCTGGTGCTCTTGAAGTCTGTAGCCACATTTACATTTTTCTGTTTGTGGTTCCCTTTCCCCAGCAGGCGGATTGAATTATATGACATATCACATGCAAAATGAAACACTAAATGGAAACCTTTCTCTGTTGCCCAGCAATGGATGATTGCTCCACATTGCTTGAAGTTATGCTTAAGCACATCCTACCGCATTATTCTCCTTGTTTGCTTCCTCTTGCTCCCACTCACATTACTTGAACAGTGGCTCTACATCCAATTATATATCATCAAGTGGCAGAAGATGACATTAATATGGATTAACTGTATTCTTTGGTGATCTCTTTGGTGATCTTTTGGCCTCTGATGCTGAATACACTGTTGCAGCAGTTAAAACATGTACCAGGCTACATTTAACGGAAATCTGGCACTTGTAGCATATGGCTCAATGGAAAATTTGGCACTTGTACCATGTGGCTCAAGGAAAATTTATTTTCCTTATATATCAGCAAGCACAGGAATAGCCTTTCCAGCGTGGCTTCAGCAGGTTTTCAGGCCCCAATGTCTCAGGCTCCTTACATCTTTCAGCCTAATGTCTTTAGCTTGTGTCTGTCTTCTAGAATATTCCTTTGGGTCACTAAGTGGGTGTTCCACCTCCCACCTGACATCCCCATTTTAGACAGGAAGGCCTGAGGTATTTCTCCCTATGCTTTTTCATCAAAATGGTACCAAAAGAGGTGGTGGGCCAAAGAGCCTGACACTCTGTTGCCCCTAACAGAATCCAGGTTCTGCTAGAAGTATAAATGTAAAATGAATAAGTTGCTGACAAAGCCTGCCACAACTGAAAACTTATACTACAAGGAAGATTTACTGTTAAGGCTGGTGTGATAGTCAAGCCAGCATAAAGTGTCCACTAAAAGGTAGATCAATGAGAAGCACAACTTTTTTACCTTAAGAAATTTACCATCCAGAAGATTAGATGGATGAGCAAATAAATAAATATAGAAGTGTTAGAGGTGTAGACCTGTTGGAACTTCGCAATGTCGGTGTTAGGGCTGAGACACACAAACTTTAGTTCCAGTAATATTAAGAGGACTATAAACAACTAGTAATAATGACTTTGTATTATATACTAACTACTTTTCTGGTATTTGTCCAAATTATATATACATTTTATATGTATATCTGTATTACATAGCTATATATATACATAGATGTATATATCTGTAGCTCTATACACATAAAATGAAGTTCAATAACTTACCTGAGTTCAAATATTTAGTAAGTTAGAAAGTTAGGATTTGAATCCTGAAAGTCTGCCATCAAAGTCTTCAACTTGCAACCTATATTGAGGGTTCTAAGGACATTCTGTTTTCATTTATTTGTTTTGTTGCTGTTATGTTTTGTTCTTGTATAAGAATTCATTAGTTTCTTTGGCTCTTGCTAATTATGTAAAGCCCTTTTGAGTCATTCAGCATTCATCATATTTCATAATTGGCTTTACCCAGGGTAGGTAGACATCAGCTTGGTCACCCAATTGCACACAAGGTCACTGTGCTAGAATATTTTCCATTAGGAAGTGGTAAATTGCAGTTAACAAAATTATTCCCATTTCTCTAAACAGTTGTGAGATGGAGTATTAACAATGCCATTTCTTGGACAAAATATCCTCTTTATCCCTAATCTTCATTAGATGGCAGTCATCACTCATGTGAACATCCATATTTCCTGTTATGCCCTCTCCTTGCCTTCTCTGTCCAGCCCTCCTGAAGATAGCAGCTTACTTGCCTTGCCTCAGGCCTTGGCTTTATGATACTCCCTTCAAGAATTATGTGGTAGACAGAATTATAAAATAAGCCCCAATGAACCATGCTCTTGTAGAATATCCTCCCTTTGACTGTGAGAAAGACCTGTGCTTGTGATGCAATGCCATGATACCACTCTCATAATTAGATTGTGTTATTTGGCACAGTTTACTTAAAGAAAGGAGATCATGTTCAGTGGGCCTGATCTACACGAGCTAGCCCTTAAAAGGGCAAGGCTCTTTATGGTAACAGAGATTTGGAATCTGAAAGGGATTCAGCAGAAGGAGAGTCACCACTGCTCACTTTTAAAGATGGAGAAGACCATGTGGCAAAGAACTGTGGGTGGCCTCAAGGAGCTGAGTGGCCCCATGCTGACAACCAGCAAAGAATAGGCATCTTGTCTTACAATTGCAAAGAACTAAATTCTGCTACAACCACGAGAGCTTTTAAGAGGACGCCCAAACTCCAGATGGAAATGAAGCCTGGCTGACATCATAACTTTGACCTTGTGAAATCGTAATCAAGAGAGCCTAGTTATTTCACGTCTGGAGTTGTGATGCGCAGAAACTGAGTGATAATAAATTCATGTTGTTTTAAGATACTAAGTTTTAGGTAAAATTTTATGCAGCAGTAGGCAGCTAATATCCTTTGGCTCTCTATTTTATTACTAGGTCTAATATCCTTTGGTTGTTCCAAATGTCTGACCCCTCTTTCCTGACCTCAGATATGCAGAAGTATAATCACTTGCACAGGTTATTTAGAGAGTACTAGAGTGGGCTGTGCCCAAATTATGCTAGAGGCATAAACCTCAAGGTGAAGAATAGAGATCCAATATCATTGGAACAAGTGTTTTTATTTTTGTTATTTTATGATTTGTACTAGAAAGATTTTACCAGTGTCCTCCCATATTACATACCTTCTAACACCCCCTACTATGACTACCAAAAACATAAAAACAAACACCATATGATATACTGATTTGAAGTCACAATTCACTGGAACAAGGACAAAGTCCAAGGTGAAAGAAAATTTTTAAATTCCAAAATTAGCAGACCATGCATTAAGGGTTTTCCACATAGTGAGAAGCAAAATTTGATGCTCCTTTTCTTGCTGGGTGAAGTACTGATCCTGTGGAGTGGGTTGGGAAGGAAAATGCTTTTTCTGTTAGTTTCTGCTTCAAGGAGTTTTCTAGCAATCTATTTTAGTCTTCATTAACATATAAAGATTGAGTTTGGGGTTAAACCATAGTAGGATCATTTGTCTGGCACACACAATGGTTTCACATGAGGATGGAAAGGCCAAAGATTTGTGGTTGTGTGCATTTTTGGTAACTGTTTGCAAAGTTGGAATAAGACACCTGCCTGTGATAAAATATGACCCTCACTCACTCTTGTAAATTGCTTTTGCCCATTCACACTTAGAGGTCATTAATCTTGTTTCCCTTTATGGATGGACATTCAGCACATTCCCTACAGTTGATTCAGCTCTAGTTTAGAGTTGTATAAAAAAATTCACCCAGTGCATTTGGAGAAAAATGTCACTTTGCAAGGCTTCAAGTTAAAAAGTGCTATCTTTATCTTAACGACACAGAAATACAGGCATTTGCAATAGGAGCCGTGAAGAGGATAAAAGGAACAAGACATAAATAGCCAATAAATAATTACAAATTATTACCCTACAGGGGACTTTTTAAGGCCTGTTTCACTATGGATCACATGCTTGAAAACACCCTAGATGTAGGGAACTAACTACTCCATAAGACATCCCATTCTTCCTATTATCCCTTTACCACCCAGGAGAGGTACTTACTTTGAACATATTTATTTTCAATTGCCATACTGTCTTACATATCCTTCTCGTTTTTATCTCTTTCTTATAGCATCAGTATGTAGTGTAATGTTAAGAGACACTTAGCATGTTTTTGTTGAGTGTTAATTCAATGAAATACAGGCTCCAATGATGGGAATGCTAGATAGCATCTACTTGTCATTCACATGACTGTAAAAATTATTGTTAAAAATTAGCTCTGTATAAAGATGATGGTAATAATACCTTTTAATTATCTTTCTCTTCTGATGCTTTTCCTCTAGGCCATTCCAGTACAGTTTTAACAGTGATTTCTCCAATATACCTAATGACCAATCCGAAATAACTATAAGTAACTGGTCATCTAGAAACAAAAGTACTTCAGCCTTCAATGTAAGCTATAATGTCAGGGAATGAGGGGAACTTCAACATCCTGTCTTTATCTTCCACTAAATTGATTGAGAATGTTAAGTCATTATAGACTCGATACTGAACACGAGCTACAGTATATTAATTATAACCAAACTGACATTCCATAAAATGTTCAAACAGGAGGGACAGGAGTATATATCATAAAGCAAACACAAGGGAATTTAAAATCACGTCATAATCAGATGAACAAATATTTGACTTTCTATGATGTGCGGGGCCTCTACTTGATTATGTAAACAGAAAATAAATACGCTAAATTTGACAGAATTTTTCCTTTCTAGACAACCCTACTTTGCCACTTCAGAGTTAGGCCAATGCTTGATTACCCTGATTTCCTCTTGAAATGATCTATATGTGAATAAAAATTTTGGCAAATAATTATTCAGCCAATTTATACTTTCTATTGAATGTGTCTCTAATCTCTGCCCTTCATGTTTGAAATTGATGTAAATGACTGGCTCAACATATTTATGATTTAGAGCTTGAGACTGTGGAAAGTGTGTCTGGTAGTTCTTTCCATTTCAGGCAAGATATTACCATGTCTGTAAACTGCATCTCCCCATAATTTACCAGACTCCAGGAATTACTAAACAGTTTATAAAGAGCCTCACACAGTCTCAGTGTCTTCTTCCCTGAACTATAACATATTCATACAATGAGCTCTTACTGCTTATTTGCACATTTATTCTCATTTTAAATAATAAATTAAAACACTTGCCACATGCAAAACATGTGGCATTACAGCTTAATGGACTTAAAGTAGAAATTGCTTTAAAATGAATTTTTGGAGTATGTTTTTATATGGTTTACCTCGTTTTGCAGGGATGAAGGACATCAGTGTATTCATCTGTTTTTTAAAAGTATCATTGTAGGCCAGGCGCGGTGGCTCACGCCTGTAATCCCAGCACTTTGGGAGGCCGAGGCAGGCGGATCACGAGGTCAGGAGATCGAGACCATCCTCACTAACATGGTGAAACCCCATCTCTATTAAAAATACAAAAAATTAGCTGGGCGTGGTGGCGAGCGTCTGTAGTCCCAGCTACTAGGGAGGCTGAGGCAGGAGAATGGCCTGAACCCGGGAGATGGAGCTTGCAATGAGCCGAGATCACGCCACTGCACTCCAGCCTGGGCACCAGAGTGAGACACTGTCTCAAAAAAAAAAAAAAAAAAAAAAAGCATCATTGTAGCAGAATGTCTTCCAAGGGGGAGGCCTGAGGAGCCTGTGGTGATTTTTCTGTGAGTTGTGATATGGTTGAGTGGGGTACGTAAGTTGAGGGCCAGAGCTGAAATGTTGAGAACAATAGAATGATTTTTCAAGTTCATGTCTTGTGTAGGGACACAGAGAGAATACTAGTTAGCAGGAAGATGAGGGGCAATGAACAGACAAGAACCCAGATCTCAAAAAGGAATTTGACTAATTGGCTAATTGTTGTTTTTTGTGATGTGTGATGTGAATTTATTTTTTCTCTATTCATGAGTTTCTCAGTTATCTGTCAACTTCTTAATAATAATCTGTAGGAGTAGGTCTTTTTCAGAAAATGGAATAAAATAAGGATTATTGTGTATGATAAGCACGGAGTAAGGGTCCATGGCTAGTGCCCACCCCTGCCTTCCAATCAGTCTTTTTTATTGATCTCATATTAATATGAGATCAGGATAAGAGAGATAGAATGAAAAAGAATGTTTAAAATTGTTATGACAAGTTCGCTATTAGGGAGATAAATTGTAGTAATCAGTTTCCCTGTAGAATTCTGGAAACATTTATTTATATTATTCTTCTTCCAAAAAATGTGTATATGTGCATGTACTATATTTTCTGGTAAAGTTAATAAATATAGTATGATGGCTAACTGAAATATAATTAAGATATAAGATAAACTGCAACTCAAAGATAATTAGATTAAAAGATATATTTAATATTAAACATATATTTTTAGAAGCAAAATGTAGTCTTTGTTTTAGAATACTTTAGGATTCTGGAGCACCCTCAAATCACCATTCTATTCACTTTCAGTTACAAAAGACTGAACAACTGTTGTGGTTTTTTTTCCCCTCAAAACTTTCTAGATTTTTTTTATTCTAGGAAAATAAGAATGATTAGAAGAAATTGGGGGAAAATAAAATTGTAAATCTAAACTTTACCTTCTCATTTGAGATTGTGCCTTCTAAATAATGACTCCCTGATTTGCTATTAAAATAAGAGGGTAAAGTTGTTCATGTTTAATGCAATGGGTAGTAGAATGTGATTGATTTGCCATAGATATAACCAGTGGCATGTGTTAATAACTTCATGGATAGTGCCAGGGAGAGTAACAAACCAAGAGAGTGGGGGTTGCCACACTTGGGCAATGGAGAGCAAATCACCTATAGTATTGCCATGTCCCGTGTTCTTGCATTTGCCAACCATGGGGCATGGCTGTTAAATTGAAAATGTAAATACCAGGACATTTTTAAAGTATTTATTTCATTAAAATCTTGTAGGAAAAAAAAAGAACATCTGATTGGAAATCTAAATTTTTGGTTTAGCGCTATTCTATAGTGATTCAATATAGCAATTCAGTATCTTTATATTAGTACCGACAGAAATACACTGTGTGCTTCTTCTTACTCTTTATACCAACAAAGACAGCAACATTGACTCATTAATGAAGAGGTGGATGAAGCCAGTGAGGAGGTAGACTTAACTTCCGTAGGCAAGCACATTTAATAGGATAGCAAGAAAGACATTTGATTGGATATGATGTTATTCCGGGCAGTGGGAACTACATTGGCAATTCAACCAATTTGATCAGTTCACTGGGAGCAATATTATAGAATCTACTATACAGAGTCTGACAGCATAAGGCCAAGTGGAGGGTAATAATGTAGCCTTTACTTGGGACAAGATTAACATCTTGACGGAGAAATCAAGACAATGAAGGATTAGGGTGATAGAAATAAAGTGAGTGATATGCTGTTTATGATTCAGATGAAAGACTACTTGGTAGGACTGTAGGAATCAGAAAATGATTCATGGAGGAAATGAGATTTAAGCATATTACTGCAGGTCTGGTGATACTGCAACAGATAAGAAAGTGCATTTGAAATAGTGTGCCCATTGAGAGTGAAGCCACAGAAGTGTTTTAATGTAAAATGTGTGCTCCAATGATCTGAATTCATCACCTAATTATAGAGTCTTCTGTTCTTATGTTAGTATCCAGTGGCAAAATGATTTGAGAGTTGTGGTCATTGCTACCCATGGCAGGAGGAGACAGTCTCTGTTTTTGATGTGGTTGTGTTGCCACTCATACAGCCCGTCTGAGCAGTGCATCCCAGACAGAAGTGAAATTGTGGAGTACAGGTTTGGGGCTTGGTTCAGGGATCAAGGACAGCACAGAGATAGGCAGATATGAGGTCTTAGACTGGGAACTGTCCCACACAAGAGCCTAGACAGAATAGTGGTATTGATCCCAACCTGTGACAATTGGGATCTGTCTGGATTTTCACTAGATTTTCTATGGGCATATAAATATTTCAAGGTTTTGTAACGAGAATAAACCGCACTAGTATTTCAGATACTCATTGCTTAGGGACTGTGATTTTTGCAAGGTATTTAGCTAATTTGACTTTCAGATGTTTATCTCTTAAATGAGAATAATAACAATGTATATTTATTAAGGAAACTCTATTAACCGCTTAATACAGTAGTTAAAAACACAGACCTGGGAGCTAGTCTCTGCTTTGAATTTCAGTTCTATTGCTTGCTAAATGTATGACATGGGCAATTTATTTAACCTTTCTGTATCATTTTACCCATCTATAACATACGAGAAATAATGGTACAACTCATATGGTTGTCTTCAGGATTGAATGAATTAATATTTTTGCAACACATTCCAGCTATACTGGAATGAATTTTATTATAAGTAAAAATCATGAGTGCTTATGCACACACTCAAGTACTTAATAATTGATAATTATTGCTATTCTAATGATTATTTCTGTGAATAAAGAAGATAATATTAATACAACATCTGGCAAATAGTGATGTTCAATAAGAGTTATCTCTGGTACCCTAGGGTACCTTTAAGCTCAGATACTCTTGGATTCCACAGTCTCAGATATTTATTTGCAAACAATAACAAATTATGATTCTTAGAAAATGAATTCGCTACACCAGTTTTCTTTCCTGGAATCTTAATATGCCTTAAAGACATATGATAAATCATAGAGAGATCAAAAATCAAAATAAATTAACAAAGCCTTCTACAAACTACAAGCAGTATCTCATTTTAAAGGCCAAAATGAAATAAAACAAAACCAAAACAAAACCTAAGGTATAAATAAATTACTAAATGTACTGAGACAACTATTGGAGAATTTATGGGATCCACCCAGAATTCCAGCGGACTCTGAGATGCCCAGAGTAAACCCAGGCCTTGACTAAAATAATAATACCACAGAAACAGTAAAGGGATCAGGGTAGCTTCGAATATGGACTTACCCCTTCCTCATCTGCTGCTTTTACCTGCTGCACCTTCATTAGGTTTCAGATGAGAAAATCAAGGATTGGAAATGGAAGTCTTATTGCCAAGATTATATAATTTATCTACAATTTGGATCTATGCCCCTCAAGGTATGCATCACTTCCCACAGAACAAGGCTGTGCCTCCCATCAATCTAGTTCTTTCGGTTTATTCCATAACGCTCTTCTATAGCTTGGGTTGGACATGAGTTCTGCAAGCTTACCTTATTGGAATTTCTCCAACCCTTTTCCTCCAAAAGTAATATTAGATTTGATTTGTGATTTCTCAGGTGGAAGTTCATTCTGCTTGTGTATTTACAATTATAGAATCCAAACTGACTCTGGATCTCTGTAGATGGTAACTACATTGCAATCTTGAGTTCATGGAGTTGCTGTGAAATGAAAGGATTGCAATGTCAAATTACTCTTCCAAGGTTTTGTTTGATTTTTTTTAAAACCAGGACAGCGTTCCTTACACAACTTAGAAGGCTTTTCTAATATGTAAAATGAAAAAGAAAAAGTTTATTTAAAATTTAATGAGAAAAGCATTGGGGATACATTAATTAGGGTCACAACAAGTAGGATATCTATCTATCTATCTTTCTGCCAGTCTATCTATGTATCTATGTATCTATCTATCTATCTATCTATCTATCTATCTATCTATCTATCATCATCACCTATCTATCATCTATCAGTCTAGAGATTTATTTCAAACAATTGGCTCACATAATTATGGAGGCTGACAAGTCAAAAATCTGCAGGATAGTCTGGCAGCTTGGAGACCCAGGGAAGAGTTACAGTTCAAGTCTGAAGGCAGTCTCCTTGCAGAGTTTCTTCTTGCTGAAGGGTGGTCAGTTTTTTTCTACTAAGGTCTTCAACTGTTGAATCAGGCCCATCCACACAATTGAGGTTAATATGCTTTCCTCAAAATCCATTGATTTAAATGTTAATCTCATCTAAAAAATAGCTTCATGGAAACATCTAGAATAATATTTGGCCAAATATTTGGATACCATCATTTAACCGTGTTAACAAATAAAATTAACCATCATGAGTCCATTTTTGTAAACCTGGCACTCATATACATCTTAAACCAAAATTAATCTCCAATTAAAGACAATAACAAGGCAATACTTTTGCTTAACATGATTAATACTACTATCCTGTGTACAACTAAAAATGCACTAACCCTTCCCCTAAAAGAGGATGCAAAGTCCTTGAAAGTCTTTTTGATGATTATTCTTCTCAATGTCCTCTAACTTAACTAATATGATGTAAAGTTAACATTACTTAAGTACTATAATATAAAGTCAATACATCTCATGTTATATGGTAAGGGGAAAAGAGAGGGAAGAAAACAGATATTTGAGATACCCACATGCACACACTTGAACATATTCATAACAAAATAACAAAAAAATACACATGACACAGTTCCCATTTCTGTACTGGTTACATCACTGTAACTCTTATTTCATTACCATTTACATATTCTCTTTGCCATCAGCAGGTACCTCAATAGGTTACAGTTATTTATCTGGTAAAGGTCACCTTACCTTTATTTTTGAGGGATCTAGGCCTTTAGTAGTCCTGCCCAAATTGAGTTGTTATAGTTTTATGTTGAGTTTAATCACAGGACATGGCAATAATAAGGGATGCCTTAAGGATCTTCTATATTTCAGACATATTCTTCCTTATTTCCATTGTAGAGTACCAGGTCAATTTCTCTTTGGTAGTCAGTATCAATTATCCCAGCCAGCACTGTAACTTCCTTCTCTGCTTGTTGATTCAGAGGCATGAAGAGCCCAAAGTCATCAGGTGAGTTTTAACTTCCACATCAGTGGAATTGGTGTTTTGTCTTCTGCTAGAAGCATTCCTCTCTTTGGAACTAAGACTTCTGAACAAGCAGAGCATAAGGTCATGGGAGCAGGAAGCAAAATTGTGCTAATGGGTCATCAGTTGTAATAGTAAATAGAGCCACTTCCATTTTCACCACTTGAATTGTGGACCCATGAATTCTAGCTATGGAAGAAATAGTACCATATTTTGGATATCGATTCAAAGTATATGTAGACTCCTGGAGAACTTTTCTACAGCTCTGCAAGGTACTGTCTCATAGCTGACACTGTAACCGAGTCTTCAAAAGGTCATTCCACTCTTCTGTCAAACCAGCAGCATCAGGATGGTTGGGGATATGATAAGGCCCATGAATTCCATGATCATGCTATAGCTCTGCAAGGTACTGTCTCATAGCTGACACTGTAACCGAGTCTTCAAAAGGTCATTCCACTCTTCTGTCAAACCAGCAGCATCAGGATGGTTGGGGATATGATAAGGCCTATGAATTCCATGATCGTGGTCTCATTGCCACACTTTGTTTACTATGAAGTAATTTTCTTGATGAGAAGGAGTGCTGTGTGGAATGCTATGGCAGGGCATAAGGCATTCTGTAAGTTTATAGATAGTAGGTAGTGTTGGCAGAAACATTGTGTGCAGAAAAGGCAAATCAATATCCAGAGTAAGTAACTATTCCAGTAAGAACATAGCACTACCCCCCTTCCGTGATGGAAGCAGTCCAATGTAATCAACCTGCCACCAGGTAGCTGGCTGATCACCCTGAGGAATGGTGCCATATTGAGAACTCAGTGTTGGTCTTTGCTGCTGGCACATTGGGCACTCAGCAGTGGCTATAAGTAGGTCAGCCTTGGAGAGGGAAGTTCGTGTTTCTGAGCCAATGCATAACCTACGTCCCTGCTACAATGTCCACTTTGCTTATGAATACATTGGGCAATAAGAGTGGCTGCAAAAATGAGGCTGACTGGTATCCACAGAACATGCCATCCTATCTACGTGATTATTAAAGTCCCTCCTCTCCTGACATCTCTCTTTGGTTGGCATTCACATGGCACACAAATATCTTCATGATTTTCACCCATTCAGAGATGTCTATCCACATACCTCATCCCCAAACTTCCTTGAACCAATTTTCCAATCAGATTTCTTCCAAGTCCTTGACCATCCAGAGAAACCATCATTGGCCACAGCCCATAAATTGGTATATATTTGCATTTCTCCTTCCAAACAAAGTGAAAAACTAGATGCACTACTCGGGGTTCTGCTGCCTGAGAGGATTTTCCTTCACCATTATCCTTCAGGTATGTGCTAGAAAAGTACTGTAGTGCTGCGGCTGTCTATTGTATGTGCCTGTATATCATGCACAACCATCTGTAAACCAGACCCAAGTTTGTCAACTGACAATGGAATACTCCACATGAGGCCATAGATGCAGGTTGTAAGAGATGTAGTAATATAGCATAGTGGGGACCATGGGCATTTGGGACACATCTTCATGTAACTTGTGCATTTAGGGCCCTCTTGGGCCTGATCACATATATACCACTTCTTGGTTTGATGAAGGAATGCTGTTGTGTACAGACAACTTTATGGCTTGGTGGTAGGACAGGTAACGGCCAGTTCATGAGGAGCAGCTCAGTTTGCAGAGGAACTTGGTGTGCCATGGTTAGGCTTTTAGCTCAGTAGTAGACCAAAAGCAGTTTCTCAAAAGGAAAGTAGTTATCTGCAGAGAGTGGCAGGGCTTTGGTCTGAAATTCTGAGTATGCACTATGGTTATCCTGTATGGTCCTGTCAAAGATTTTAAGTAGAATCCCTATCTGTCACCAACAATTTAAACACCATTGAATCTGCTGGATCATATGACCCCAGTGGCAGGGCACCTATATGGCAGCCTAGACCTGTTGCAGAGCCTTCTCTTGTTAGCAGCTTTTTGGGCCATTCTGTTACTAGGCTGGGGTAGCAAACCAGAATAAGAAATGTATTGCCTCCCAAATCCAAAGAAACTCATTAAGCAGAGATTCTGAATTTAATGCTGTAGCTCAGGGATTGAGAAAGGGCTGTATCAGTTTGGTTGGTTGGTTGGTTGGTTGGTTGGTTGGCTGGAACATGGATCAGAAGGTGGCCCACAGTAATTTAACTTGAAATGCTAGAACTGCTTTCCTGTACTGCAGAATAAGAGATTCCAAGGTTTAGGGAGACTGGAATGTTAGATTGAATGTGTCATTTAAGATCTGCTCACTTACACTGGGATGACCCAGAGGGCACACTTTTCATCCTAAGTGTAAAAAACAAGTTTATGAGGGGCACCCCTGCATCCTTGAAGAGCTTTGTGATTGCTTTTGTCTGCCGGAAAATACAGTGGGAACTGCTACCACTGAATAAGGAAACTTAAATGTAATGGGAGTAATTGAATCCTGGGGTGGCAGGGGCTGGCCAAGTGGCAGCCCTCAGTCGCCCAAGATAAGATGGGTGTTGTTACCATGATGGAAAGCAGAGTTAAAGCGGCAATCAGAATAGTTGGATGTGGGCAGTCCTATGGCATTGGCTAGTTGATGATAGAGTTCCTAGAAGTTAAATGGATGGGAATGCTACTAATTCTTACTTGATCTGTGTAAGTCAAAGAGTTCTAGATCAAGTGAACAAAATTCTAACCCCAAATCATGGCCTTTTAGTGGGTGACTGTGTTTTAGGGAAAAGGAAATAATCAGAACCCTTGGGGACTATTAGACATTGACTCTAAACTGCTATTAATTCCAGAAGATACAGCATGTCACTGTGGTTGACTAGTCAGAGTAGGGCTGATGGAAGTCATATGATTAATGGGTCCAGTGGGTCCCCAAATCTATCCTGTAGTTTTTTACCCAGTTCCAGAATATATAATTAGAATAGACATACTCAGCAACTAGCAAAATTCCTAAATTAGAATAAGATACTCTTTTTAATCCTCAAAGAACCCATAAGCTAAAAGAATGAGACAGTTATTTTTCTATATATCTATAATGGAATATACAATATTTTTAAAAGTTTTCAATTCTCAATTTTTAAATGAAATGTCCTAGAAGTTGTTTATATCGCTTTTTGAAACAAGAAGAAACATTATGTGCAATTTATCAATATTCTTGTCAGATTGACCTTTCATCATTTTAATTTCGTCTAGTTAATGAAGGAGACCTCCAGAATTTTAATTGTGATACAATATAAAAGACATTTGATGGAGAAATAATTAAATAATTCTCTTTAAAATTATTTAATGACAAAGATTGACTGTCTTCACTGACAATTGTATAGATTTGTTGATTCTCAATTTCTTAGGTATTTCGTGTCTTTTTGTTGGGTCTTAATTTTATCATTGCCATTTTTCAGTTCTGTAACTAGTTTTGCTGGTATTTTTCTTCAACTGAATAGTTAAATATGATTTAAACTTTATGTGATTAAGTCTAATAGATTGCATTTCCTGCTGCCTTCATTTGATTGGCAGCATTAGAAAATAGAAGCAAATAGAGTTGATGAAAGAATTCAAACAATCATTTCATGTCCTGAAAAATCTTAAATATCCAAAATCTTCTTACATTCTCATTTCTGGGCAATAGTTCTGTGAAGAACTTAAAATTCACATCCAAATTTCTTCACATTCTTTTAAAACCCAATTAATCAGCAGCATAATTTATACTTATGCCTTGACAAAGTCTCATATAATTATTCCTTTAAAGATAACTCTTTACTCACAGTTAACCAGTACATATAATGAATGTAGGGTTTTGTTGTTGTTGCTATCAGAACACACCTGGATACCTTATTAGCTCTAGTTTTGCAACATTATCACAAGTAACTAATTTTCTTTGTACAAAAAAGGAGTTTCACTGAGGAGCCATCTTTCAAGACTGAAATTCTGTGTCTCACATGTTCACACAATCAGGCATTCAGGTCTATAGCAGACAGAATATGTGTGTCTAGATGGAGCATTCTTAATGAAATGTGCAACATTCTTTGCAGCAGATTTATTTGGCTGTCAAAACCTCAAATACAACTAGCCAGAACAGAATTTCCAAAAACCAGGGTGTAGAAATTGAAATCTTTGCTGCCCAAGAAATGTCAGTTGTCTAGAAATTTGCTTGCATTTACACGGGAGGTTGCCAGGATCATGCTGCAGTTTGCCTTGTAAAGGTAGAGCTCCCACCACTATGATAAAAAACATAAAAATATTTGAAATGGCAGCTTTTTCCTGAATTTTCTTTTTCATGGTTATACAGTTTTATGTTGTGTTTCTAAAGGATACCCCCAAAAATAGACCTGACAGCTTGCACCAAGTGCAGCCAGAGAAAAAAAATCTTTGAACCTAGACTGTGCATTGAGTGCCATCTGAAACAGACCAGAATTCAGAAGAGATGTGGATTACCTTTAAATTGTCTGACTCCATGCTGTCTCTTAGGCTGCTGATGAATCATGATTGGCCTTGATTTGCCCCTGATTGGAAAATTTATTGCACAGGTATCCATCAATATGGATATAGTTGTGTACTCTGCTGAGCTCTCTTTTTCTTCTAGAAAACATTTCCTTCAGCAATTGAAGTAAACCTTCAGATAAATTATCATTAGCATCTTTTGAACCTCCAAAAGTACTGATGTGTTATATTGTCTTACTCTTTTAGGAATTGGATGAGAGGAAGGAAGAAAATGAAAAGTGTGAATTTTACTGTTTTTCTCCCCCCTGCCCCATTCCTGTAGAGGAAAGAGCATGGACATTAAAATTGGGAGACATTATGGAATGATAAGTAAAAAGCTTGGAGTTCTGGTGTCAAACACTCTCAGTTTGAACTGCCGTTCAGCCACTTATGATTTGTGTGATTAGGCAAGCTCCTTAATAACTCCAAAATTTTGTTTTCTCATCTTTTTTTTTTTTTTTTTGAGACGGACTTTTGTTCTTGTCACCCAGGCTGGAGTGCAATGGCAGGATCTTGGCTCACTGCAACCTCCATCTCTGGGGTTCAAGCGATTCTCCTGCTTCAGCCTCCAGAGTAGCTGGGATTACAGGTGTGCGCCACCATGCCCAGCTAATTTTTGTATTATTAGTAGAGACGGGGTTTTACCATGTTCACCAGTCTGGTCTTGAACGCCTATCCGCAAGCCATCCACCCGCCTCAGTCTCCCAAAGTGCTGGGATTACATGCTTACATAAGCCACCGCGCCTGGCCTGTTTTCTCATCTTTTAAGTGAGTAAAATATTAGGACCTCTTTTGAAGAGTTATGAGGAAGATTTAATGAGCCAATCCAGGTAAGTTGCTTAGCACAGTGCTCGTCATGTCAAACCCATGTGAGTAGCTATTTATGCTGCTTGAATCCTAGTTCTAGCAAATACTAGCTGGTGGCATTACCTGAAGTATTTACTAAAGTATTTACCTAAAGTATTTACTCTCTTAAACTTGGTTCCTCGTCTTTAAAATTAAAATAATGATACCCGACCTGGAGAACTATTTTGAGAGTTAAAATGGATATAAAGTGCCAAGTGTTTGACATTTAGGAGCTGATCAGTACAGTCCACCCTCCATATTCAAGGGTTCCACAGCGCCTACAGGTCTCGAGCATCCCAGGATTTTGGTATCCCAAGGAGGTCCCGGAACCCATTTCCTGTGAATACAGAGAGCCAGCTGTAAACACAAGTTTACTCCCCTCTTCGCTGCTGCTTGAGTAACAAAAAATAGCAAAACAACAGGCAACAACTATTATTAAATGTTTCCTAGTGTCCATCAAGATATATCCTAAAGACTGCCATCCACTGTTGTGTTTTTTAGTAAAATGATGCCATGAATTCATGGCGTGGATTCACAATTCTGTCGAATTGCCCAGTTGCTGTTGCTTTGTGTTAAGTAATTTGTTGTAGCTTCTGCTTTGGACTCATGTAGAATGGTTTCTGTTATATTATTTCTTATTTGCCATTGTGAAGAAATCAGTTGTTTTCTCTTTGCTCTCTAGCATCTGTTAGAAAAAGTAAGATCTAATACTTGACTGAGGTTATGTGCCTTTTGGGAGTTTCTTAGGTGAACTTTCTACCTCTACACAGGGAATTATTTAGTAGATCTTGGAGAGTTTCAGAGAGAATGTCAATATTACACTTCATTGTCTGCCACACAGCAGGAAAAAATGTGGCCTCCACACCAGGTGTTTAAGTACAATGTACAATAGTAAGGTTCCATTTTTTATGCTGCCTGGGTCTTGGCAGCTCTTCACATAGGAAAACTATTAAATACTTATGGATAAGTCATTTCTTTCAAGATTTTCAAGTAATAGTTTTAGGAAAACATTACTTTTCCATTTCTTGGCAGTAGTTCTGTCAGGGACTTTGAATGCAAGTCCAAATTTATATCAGATTCTTTCTTTTTTTTTTTTTTCCTTTTTTAAAATTATACTTTAAGTTTTAGGGTACATGTGCACATTGTGCAGGTTAGTTACATATGTATACATGTGCCATGCTGGTGCGCTGCACCCACTAACTTGTCATCTAGCATTAGGTATATCACCTAATGCTATCCCTCCCCCCTCCCCCCACCCCACAACAGTCCCCAGAGTGTGATATTCCCCTTCCTGTGTCCATGTGATCTCATTGTTCAATTCCCACCTATGAGTGAGAATATGTGGTGTTTGGTTTTTTGTTCTTGTGATAGTTTACTGACAATGATGATTTCCAATTTCATCCATGTCCCTACAAAGGACATGAACTCATCATTTTTTATGGCTGCATAGTATTCCATGGTGTATGTGTGCCACATTTTCTTAATCCAGTCTATCATCTTTGGACATTTGGGTTGGTTCCAAGTCTTTGCTATTGTGAATAATGCCGCAATAAACATACGTGTGCATGTGTCTTTATAGTAGCATGATTTATAGTCCTTTGGGTATATACCCAGTAATGGGATGGCTGCATCAAATGGTATTTCCAGTTCTAGATCCCTGAGGAATCGCCACACTGACTTCCACAATGGTTGAACTAGTTTACAGTCCCACCAACAGTGTAAAAGTGTTCCTATTTCTCCACATCCTCTCCAGCACCTGTTGTTTACTGACTTTTTAATGATTGCCATTCTAACTGGTGTGAGGTGGTATCTCATTGTGGTTTTGATTTGCATTTCTCTGATGGCCAGTGATGATGAGCATTTTTTCATGTGTTTTTTGGCTGCATAAATGTCTTCTTTTGAGAAGTGTCTGTTCATGTCCTTTGCCCACTTTTTGATGGATCTTTCCAGATTCTTTCAAAAAACCCAATTAACCAACAGCATTATGTGTTAAAAGAAGCACATCCTGATGATTGATTTCTTTGTAGTCGCCATCCTTCTCTAGAACTCTGGGCTATCTGTAAGGATGGAAAACAATGGGTTGATTTAATGTATCTGGGCACTTAAAACAGAACTTTAATCAGAATGTCGAGAATTGCCATTAGAAAGGATGCTGCCATTTATTTGCTCATTTTCCAAGAGTGGAAAATCTACTGCAGTAATTTGAGTAAGTTTCAATGAAGTATGGAGGGGTACTGGATTTCATAACCTCCTCGTTGGGTCAGGGTACCAATTTGCCAGAACAATTTATTTTAAAATAACTTTATATTTGTGTTATATTGTTTTGACAAAAGAAGATAGAATTTTAGATGACCAACTTTCCCAGCCTTTGCTCTCTTCATTTTTAAATCTGGAGGAGCAAAATAAAGTGAATACAATTTTGTAATCTGGATTATTAAGGTGTATTCTGAAGATTTTGTTTATATTTTTAAATACAGTGCATCAGTTGCTATTCTTATAAATTTGCTTCAAAATGGAGATTATTAATTGACTATAAAATGTGAGTTCTTTAAAAGGAAATGTGATATATTGGTTATAATATTCTGTTCAGAGTTGGCAAACCAGGTCTTTACCATTTTGTAAATTTAGCAAAGCAGTTTAATCCTTCTGAGATCCTGTAGGTTTTTCTTACAAATGAGATGATTTAAATAGATGGCTTATATGTCTCCTTAAATCCCAAAATCCTAAAAATATTTTTGTCTCTTTCAATGTATAACTTTATATCACTTAAAGATTTTAAATATGAATGAGTGATGTGTCATAACTTTGCAAATTGTGTTTTTATTTCTGCATCCTTTCTTTATCATGTTCACTGTGGCCTTGAGGTAGTCACTTTCCTTCCCTAGGTTTGCACAGTCTAAATGTGAAAAGGAGAAAATTTCACAGTATGATCTCTGAAGATCCTCCCAGTTCTAATGTTTTCTGTTTCTAGCATATGTTTATTAACATTATATAAAATATAAAGTGTACATTTCTCAGTATAGTAGAAGATACATGAAAGTTAAAAAAAGCCATGCCATCTACTCTAGAGAAAGTTTTTGACTTCCATTGAATGAGATTCAGGGGTTTTAGGAAACCACTTAAATTAGGCATAAAAGTATGTACTTATGTGTTTTTTTTTTTTGTTTTTTTTTGTTTTTTTTTTTTTTTGAGGAAAGAACCCATAGCTTTCCTAAGAATTTTAAATACTACATAGTGGATAACATAGTAACTTCTGTTGTCAAAGGTCTAGTGCAGTAATTCTTAGAATGTGATCCTTAATGAGGTGTGGACCTCTGAGATTCTTTTAGCTGGTTCAAGAAATGAATCTATTTTTGTAGTAACACTGAGATGATATTTCTCTTTTCATCTTCTTTTGCTAATAAATGTACAGTAAACTTTTCTAGAAGCTCTATGATGACTATCATAGCAGACTAAATCCAGAAGCAGATATGAGAATGTAAGTATTTTCTAATAACCCAAATATTAAAGGTATTTGCAAAAATGTAAAGCAATGCCAATCTTCACAATTTTTTTTTATTTTGGAAAATTTACATTTTTTTCAAAAACAATATTTATGTTAACATGTACTAACTTTATATCTTAAAATGAATAAATATGTTAATAATTTCTCAGTTTAAATTCTAATAAGGTAAATATCAAGATAAAACCCACATTAACAAAAGTTCTTAGAAATCTTCGATAATTTTTAAAAGTGTCAATAGGTCCTAAGACTAAAATATTTGATAAATGCCGGTCTACTGCATTCAATAAGGTAGGATAACCTGTAGTATTAAATAGAGCCTGCCTTGTTAACTTTCCACACAAAGATTTATTTCTCTCTCATCTAATTGTCTAAGTGGATGTTCAGGTTAGCTATCTTCAATGCATGACTTTCACATTTGCCCTAGAAGATACTAACCTCCCAGTACTCTAGAAAAAGGAAAGGAGTACCAAGGAGCAAAAGTGTGGCATTTTTATTAGCTTGGCCCAAAAATCTCTTTCGTTACATTCACTAACATCCCATCAACTAGAACTGGGTTTTATGGCCAAATCCAATGGAATTGAAGACTGGGAAATACAGCTCAACTATATGTCCAAAAAGAAACAAAAAAAAATTGGGGGGATTACCTAGCTGTCTCCACTATACCTCACTTTTAATGTAGGTTTGCTGTCTACTAGCTAGGTAAACATAGATGCCTTACATAGCTGTTAATTTTTAGTTTCCTTCTATGTAAATGGGTGCAATAAACTTATAACTTTAGAAGATTTTTGTGAGGGAGCTTGTACAAAAGTCCCTAAAGAGTAGATAGGTATAAATTTGCCAAATAATTATGAAAAAGATTTTTTTAAATGTCTGCGACCCAAAGAGTGTTAAATCAGTCTGCTGGAAGAATGTACCATTTAGAAATAGATATAAAACTTGTCATAAATATAACCTCAATATAAGATTATTTGTGTGTTATGTACAATTATGCAAACTCTTGTGGGGCATCCAGAGGGATGGAATAGTTTTTAATGCTTTCATGGAAGCATTTGAGTTGGAAATTCTTGAAGAGTGTTCCCAAAATATTTAGCTGACATTACTTTACGCTGGACCTCCATCTCCTGCTCCAGATACCCTTCTTGTGGCACCTATATGAGTCTAATGTAATGGTGAATTTTCTTATCTGCTTCCCTCATAAGTTTGTAGCTCCTATTACTTCCATTGGAACAGGGTTTCTACATGGTTCTACTTTGTATATCTTGCACTGAACATGAAGTGTGGCTCATTATAAACCCTGGGACAGATGTTTATTGAAAGGATTCTATTTACTTTCAATAAGAGCAATTGCATGAAAGGCAAAGAGGAGGTTATTATAAAGATGGAAGTTGGCCAGCCACAATGGCCCATGCCTGTAATCCCAGCAATTTGTGAGGCCAAGCTGGGTGGATCACTTGGGGTCAGGAGTTTGAGAATAGCCTGGGCAACATGGTGAAAACCCCAAAACAAAAAAACAAATAAAAAATACAAAAATTAGCCAGGCATGGTGGCTCACACCTGTAATCTCAGGTACTCAGGAGGCTGAGGCAGGAGGATCCCTTGAACCCAGGAGGCAGAGGTTGCAGTGAGCTGAGATCACACCATTGCACTCCAGCCTGGGCAACAAGAGCGAAACTCTGTCTCTGATAAAAGACTATTTTTGAAGTCGAAAGTGTAGGGTGGTAGAAAACTAAAGTGTAACAATAATGCTGAACATCAAAAAGCATGGAATCTATTATGTTAGAAGATCATCACTGTGAAAGTTGACATAAGCAACCAGGGATATAAAAAAGGAAAAAAAGGTAAAATTGTACATGTCCTCAAATAATTAAAAGTTGAGGGAGTTTCCTTGTGATAGCACAAAGATGTAGAAAGCCTGATAAAAGATGGCATAATTCTTAATGGATGGGAAGTTAGAGCAAGGGTGATGGAATAGTGGCTTGAATGTGGCACCCCAATATTTGTTGAATGAATAGATGGTGGGTAGATGTATAAATGATGGAACACCAAATCTCATTTTATTTCATAACCCTCAAGGAAAATGGAGTCAGAGGAAAATCAATTTTCACTTAAGATGAACAGATTGGTAGACTAAAGACTCAAGAGTTAGAAACTTTGGAGGGACTTATTCTAAATAAAGCATAGATGCCATTGAGCACAATTGGTCCAGAATATGGGCACATAAAGATAGAATTGAATTGAGGAAAGGCAGGCCTGACCCAGATTGAGGAGGTGTTTTAAGAGGACATAGCAGAGGGTTTTTATACCGTGGAGTTGCAGAAACTATTAGAGATGTCCATATTAGGAGGATAGAAATACATTTTTTGAAGTGTTTATAGCATTAACTCCATCCACTTTTCCAATTGGAATATAGGTATAATGTCTAAGTTTATATCTTCATTGCTAAGTTACTATTGATTTACCTCACATCTAAGAAGAAAATAATTTATTTGCAAATTGCCTGTCCAATAGGTCATCTTTAGCTAATGTTTACATAACTACTCTACCATTTTTAGTAAAATTTTACTGTTTGAATAAATGGAAAACTAGAAAATGTCAATAATTCAAATAAAAGCATGGCTTATATTACTATCTTTTTTTCTCTTAAGTACATTTATTTAAACCACATATACTTACTGAGTGTTTATTATGAAGCATATTTTATAGTAGGTTTTGGAGATAGGAAGATAAATATGACAAAGTTCATGCCTTCAAGAATCTCATGTGTTGATAGGAGAAATAAACATGTAACAAATTAATATATAACTTGTGAGCAACAAGAGAAGAAATAATAAGATACAGAGGTAGTACATTTTCCTTACTGAATATAGTGAGGAAGCGTCACAGAATAACACTATGTAGAAAGTAGCCAGGTGAACTAGAGAGCGATGACATTTCGGAAGGTGCAAGGGACGTGTGAAAATAAATGGGAATGGGAAGTACCATATTGTGTTCAAGACACAACATGGGATTTGTTATTTCTGAAAAGTATGTGTGAGGAGAGTAGCAAAACATGTTACTCAATACATTAGGCAAAAAACAGAAACATCTTTCATGCTATGCCAAGGAGTTTGGGCTCTTTCTTGCAGGTGTCTAGAGGCTAGTAAGGAAACAACTGTTCATTGGATGAAGAGGGCATCATTGAAGGATTTTAAACAGGAAAGTTTCATGGCCATATCTGTTAGTGTGTCTGTTTTCAATCATCGTGTCTGCAGCGAAGAGAGGTTTGAGAAAAGCACTAAGGAATTGATGGCAATAAGCCTAACACTTGATGCTGGAAACTAAACTAACAGGGTCCGGGGAAAGAGAAAAAAGCAGAGTAAGTAATCAATATAATTTATGAAGTCTTAGATAATATGAACATGAGTATGGTGATGATAGAGAGGAAAATGGGATTTTGAAGGATTTTTTTTTTTTTTTGATGGAATCTCCCTCTGTTGCCAGGCTGGAGTTCAGTGGCGGGATCTCAGCTCACTGCAACCTCCACCTTCCAGGTTCAAGCGATTCTTCTGCCTCAGCCTCCAGAGTAGCTAGGACGACAGGCGCGTGCCACCACTCCCAGCTAATTTTTGTATTTTTAGTAGAGACGGGGTTTTACCATGTTGGGCAGGATGGTCTCGATCTCTTGACCTTGTGATCCACCCACCTTGGCCTCCCAAAGTGCTGGGATTACAGGCATGAGCCACCGCGCTGAAGGCTTTTTTAAAGTAAATATGTTGGCTGGATGTGGTGGCTCACACCTGTAATCCCAGTATTTTGGGAGGCCAAGGTGGAAGGATCACTTGAGCCCAGGAGTTTGAGAACAGCCTGGAAAACATAGCTAGACCTCGTTTCTACAAAAAGTCAAAAAAAAAAAAAAAAAATAGCCAGCTGTGGTGGTGCGTGCCTGTGGTCTCAGCTACTAGAGAGGATTAGGTGGGAGGATCGTTTGAGACCAGGAGGTTAAACCTACAGTGAGCCATGATTGCACCACTGCACTCCAGCCTGGATGACAGAGCAAGACCCTGTCTCAAAAAAAAAAAAAAAAAAAAGAAAGAAAGAAAAAAAAAGAAAAAGAAAAGAAAGGAAATATGGTTTTCTGACATCAAGACATTACTAATTTTCATGTAGAAATCGCCCAAGAATAGAGCGTACACTGTGCTGTCCTAAACAGGTATGTTGTTCTCTTGATGTTTCCAGTCAAAAAGAATCTAAATTCCCTATAGGTATCAAGTTGTTTCTGAATTTGAAGAACATTTTTTAAAAATTAGCTTCATGATGGTGACATCATGCAGTTTTATTTCTATTTACATGCAGTTTTAATATCTCATAAAGGGACACTGTAGCATTTTTCACACATTATGATATGATAGCAAATCCTTCAGCTACTGTTCTTTATTTAGTCTAAGAACACTAGCAGTGAATTGGACTCTAGCAGGGCATCAAATAAGGACATTTCACATGAAAGCACCTACAGCTGACAGCCTTCTTGTTGCTTTGAGAGTAGTTAGTATTATTGCTTCCTTAAGGAGCCACGAAACTAGGCAAGCTAATTCCCCCAGATGATTTTCTTGTACATTAGCTTCAGTGATGCAATACAATCAGTTACATCTGATAAAGCTGATCATTGATTTATTATTCTTTTGGGGTGCTTAAACTCTCAAGTATCATTGCGATAACTATTGACACAATATGTCTTCTTTTAAAATAGATTTTCTATTTCAGGCCCAAGCTTTTCTTTTGCACTGCTTTGCAAACCTTTTCTTTTGCATTGCTTTGCACTGCTTTGCAAACCCTCCTGCTAAGTCCCAACCATCTGTCAGCCTACCTCTCGTGGCTTGCTAAGTTTTCTGACCTGTGACCCACCCAACACCTTGGAGGGGTGTGGAGAAAATGCAATTTTATTATCTCAGGTTAATGAGAACTCTACCTTTAAATGTATATACTTCTGTACTTCAGATTTTCCACAAAACCACATATTCGTGAAATTCTTATATAATTAAAAAGCTAATGTGCCATTTTAAATAAGATAATTTATGGGAAAGGTGTATAAACTTCCAAGTGCTAATCAAATGTAAATGGGTATAATTTATTATGGTATTAAGTTCAATAGTGATTGGTTAAATATAGTAAAATTTCTATTTACCTAAATATGTTTCACTTGCGTGACTCATTATTATTGGTGGGGAGATACTTTTTTTTCTAGTGCCGTTAAAAGTACAGACAACATAGGATCACATTGAATAATAGTAAAAAAGATAAATATAACTATGGTTAGCATTTAAAAGGACATAAAATGCCAGAACTTTTCAAAGTGACATTTCTCTAAATGAAATGAAATGTTTTCAATGGGAATTTAAGCCAAGCATCTGCAGAGACCGTCTTGATCTCAGCCACCTTACTGTACTGCCACTAGTATTGAGTGCCTGGGATCATCACGGCTCATTTTTAATTTGTATATCAAGCATATGTCAAGTACCAGCATGTGCTAGGACTTATGCACCTTGAGGATAACAGCCGGCCTTGCTTCTGAAGAGCCAGTAGTTTAGCACAAGAGATATAGTCAGGCAAAATGAAGATTGCAACTCGGCAGGATTGAGGTATGCATGGGGTATTGGGTAATCACAGAGAAGGAACATACCTACTCTCAGCTCATTAAATCATGTTTAATAGTCAGAATTTAGAATTTTGGAGGAGGTAAAGAAGCAGGCTGAAAGGAAGTAAAATATCCATTGGGGAAATATCTTTTTCTAAAAAAGCACAAAAGAACCATGAATTCTATAATGAATTTGAAATGAAGTAAAGTAAGCAATACTTACAGAGGAATCCAGGCTCATGTAACTTATAATAAACCAATATATAGCATTATTATGTAAAATATATCTATTTTGGGTACAAAAGCTCAGCCCAGGTCTGTTAAACAAGCATTACTGCATGCATATTACCTCCCTTTGGATCTTTAAAAGTTGAGTAAATTCCATTCTTTGCATAATTTGGAAATCTTTTCCTCCCAAGAATCATTTACACTCAACTTTCATAATATAACCGCACCATTCCTACATCATTCTCATGTTCTGAAAAAGTTTTATTAATGACCAACACTTATTAGACTCGTGACAATCCAAGCAAGCAAATTATCTGGTGCTTACAAGCTCAGGGGCAAAATTAAATCAGCTTCAGAGTGAAAAGATCAACATCCAGGAGGCCTTAAGTAAATTTCAGAAACCACAATTCTTTTTATATTATGTTTTGGCAAGTTCTTCATGGGAAATTTCTTGAGAATCATTTTATTTTTTCCAGATAAAATCTTTTCCTCTTTTCCTCTTAGGTTAATAATAAGGTAAAATACAGAAATAATTTCAAAAATTAAAAATAATTGAGTGTAATTCAGGCAAATATCAGAAAATAATCAACAGCTAATGTGTTAAGCAGCAGTTATGTATTTAGCACTGCACTGATTATGTTTAAAGATGAATGAAAAATAAGTGAGGATTAACAGTTTTTTGGGTGTGTGAGCATGCATGTGTGTGTGCATGGGAAAGACAGATCAGGAAAAAATGGAGTAGGCATAGAAGGAAAATTAAACCACAATTTATAACCAAGAGCTCAACCAACCCATAGTTTATAACGAAACTAAACCATGGTTTATAACCAAGAGCTAAACTGCCTAGTGTAGAACGCAGTGTAGAAATCTGAAAAGGTGTAGATTCATATGTGTGTGCCAAAGTAATTGGAAAAGTTTATTTAACAAGGTGGAGATTTTGGAATCTACACACAAATTTTGCAAAAGAATTTGTCATTTAGGCTAAGATTTTCAACAGTTCAATAGCAAAAGTTTTCTGAAGTAAAAAAAAAATCTGACTTCAGCATTCAGTTATAAAACAACATTTAAGAGGCAATAGGAAAAAGGACTAAAAGTGACTAGGCCGGGACTTTATATATCTAAATCCATTCTTAGTGGGATTTTAAAATAAACGTAGATTGTAAGCCAGACAGTTGCACAACAGTGACTGGAACCTGAAAGAGTGTAGCCTGGGGAAAAATAAAATGGAACTCAGTTTTAGAAATGCACAGCAAAATAGGAAAGGTGCAGCCAATCATGTGGAGAAACGATCTGTCGTTCAATGGGAAAAAAGAACCCATATGACTCCCATTATTTACATACTAGTTCCTTTAGGGATTGGACATCTTGGGGACTCAAGAAATTTAGGCAAAGAAGGGTTGTCTACACAGCTTGGTACCACCATTGATGAAGGGTTTGAGTAAGATGGGGTAGTTGCCACTGCCCCAAAGTGCTTAGTATTACTATCTTAGTCTGCTTGGGCTGCCATAACAAAACACCATGGCCTGAGTAGCTTAAACAACAGAAATTTATTTTTGGTTCTAGAGTCTGGGAAGTCCAAGATCAATGTGCCAGCAAGGTAGGTTTCATTCTGAAGCCTCTTCTCTTGCCTTCTAGGTGGCTGCCATCTTGCTGTGTGCTCACATGACCTCTTCTTTGTGCACACTTAGGGGGTGAAAAAAAAAAAAAAAAAAAAAAACAAGCTCTCTGGTATCTGTTTTTATAAGGGCACTAATCCCATCATGAGAACCTGACATTCATGGCCTCATCTAACCCTGATTACCTCCCAAAGTCTTCATCTCCACGTACCATCACATTGAGGATTAGGGCTTCAAACTATGACTTTAGGAGGAACACAAACATTCATTCTATAACAACTTCCTCCCTTGACTGTTCAGTCTTAGGAAGGAACTTTTCAAAGTAAGCCCCTGCTAGGATTGCCAAGTAAAATTCAGGACACTCTGTTTCATGTGAATATCAGATAAATAGCAAGCAATATTTTAGTATAAATATGCCTCATGTAACATTTGTAACATACTAAAGAAGTATGGGCTGTTTATCTGAAATTAAAATTCAACTAGGAAGCTTGTAGTTTTGTTTACTAGATCTGGCAAGCCTAGCCTCTCATTTGTGGGTCAAAGGCTTTTGCTGTCTAAACCAACCAAATATTCATTCCAAACCAAGAGAGACTAAGATGAATTGGCCCAGACATCTATGATCACTCCAGCTTTATAAATTGGTATTTGAACAGTGTAATGATTTGCTGTGTCACACCGTCAGCAATTTTTCAGTTACAGGTATTGACTATTCCCATTATTTCCTCTAGCATTTAGTCATTGGAAAGCTTGAGAGCTTTGCTTTGAGTACACTTAACTGAAAGGCATGTCAAAAGTACTTCTCTCTTATATAGAGTGACTTAAAAGAAGGGCAGACCTGGCTTTTGTTCAGGCCCTGATACTCTGACAAAGTCACTGATAGAGCATTCTGCACATGGGGTAGCTTACCAGCTTTCTGCAGTTTTCTATGAGAAGGCTCTGAGTTAGGGAAAGAGTATTTGTAATCAGAGAACTGGGATTTAAATTCGACTTCCACTGATGTCCCCCATGTGGACTTGAAAGAATTACAGACCTTACCAAGCTTCAGCTTCCTCTACTCCCCAATTAGGATAACAACATACCCACTGCCCTCAATTTTACAAAGGGGATAATTATAAATAGTAATATAAATAGTAATTATAGACATTCTCATATAACCTACCATGTGCTGAGATCAGCAGATTTATTAACATATTTAACATTCAGCATACCCTATGGAGGTAAACACAATTGTTATCTGTATTTTATAGATTCAAAAATAGAGGTAAAGAATAGTTAAGTGGTACTGCAGGGATTGTTTAATGTATATTATTATTTTATCATCATCATCATCATTTTAGTGCTCAGCAAAGGAGAACCAACAAAGTCATGATCATTTATTTAAAAATTATTTAAATATTCAGTTTGTCCCTGAAAACCACTGTTGATTTGCTGTGCTTCATAATTTGGAACCTCAGATCATTTTGGTTAAAAAAATAGATGCAGCCATGTCTAATATGAACATAGCTTAATTGCCACATTCTGTCAGTTACTTTGTCACAAAGTTAGGTAACTTTGGAGCTAGCAGAAGGGGAATTCTAATCTCAGTATATTCAAGAATTTATGAGGGCATTGACCTGTTAAGAGTCTTTCAAAACCTGTAAGAGCATAATAAGTGGGGGAGAAGCTAAGTGAAATAGAAAGTTGGCACTCAATTTACAGCGTCGAAGAGTCTTCGACTTTATTGTTTCTCTTCACTTGTTAAAACATATTGCCCATTTTCAGATTTTATATTTTACCTTTTTTATTTGAAAAAGCTATTTATTATTATCTGAGACTCCAGTAAAAACATGAATATTATTTCTAAGATTTTGGCACTGACATTTTAAGAGTCACATTTTATATCTACTAAAATATGAAATACAATAACTTTTTGCCAGGCCAGATGATCTACTTTGAACTGACAACATTTAGAAAATCCTATGTCAAATTATATATGGATAAATACATCAATATGAATCATATAATCATCCCATCCCAGGTTAAGAATCAATGTCGAAGGTCATCTATTCCACACCCACTTATTTTTTTGAGTCGCGGTGACATTTTCACTTAGTGTATAAATATATGTGACTGGTAATACTGTATTTTCTTTCTTTAACTTAGAGTCTGTAAATGGAAAAAAACAATAGTTACAATTCTGGAATATATGCTATGAAAATTCTCTATGAACTTCTCTATTCCCACAAAAGCCCTGTCAGCTAGTTTTTACTCTTCTTATATATATATTATAAAGCTGACTTGGGAGTTCAAGTCACTTGCCCAAATTCACTGTTGGTAAGTATTGGAGGCAGAATTTGAAGTTTCTTCGGTCTGTCTGATCTGAAGTCCTGTGCGCTGTTCATTGTAGTACATTGCCTCTTGGGGAGGGAAGGGAAGAAAGGGCTAATTGCTGCCTGGAGTGAGGGATCCAGGATACAAGTTATTTCTCCACAGATTCTTGTGCATGTGTACAGTATATATATCACCATCACCCACCCTGCTTTCACTGGGATGGAGCAGAAAGGAAGGTTATTATTCAAATTCCACTCTTTCTCAATAAATACTTTGACTTGTTCTGAGCTGCTCCAACAAGAAAGAACTATTGGTAACTACTAAGCTGGTATTTCTGGTGGTCTGAAAACTGTAGCTTTCTAAGCTTCTCTATAACTAATTGAAAAGAACTTTGAGAGTAGTAGATGGCAGAAAGTAGTAAGTGGCAGAACTCTCAGGTAATGCTTATGCAAAACTAAAAGCTAAAGTTTGAGAACCAACATAAGCTAAAAAACTGTGAATGAGAGAGAGAGAGAGAAATTTTATTAGAGAAAACATTCCATTCAATATTTGTTGAGTTCTTACTGTTGGTAAAATATTGAGCTCAGCTTTGTAGGATAAAAACATGAATGCCAAGATGAATAAGGCATTTTCCTGTCCTCATAGGTGTAATCTCCTTTCATATAAAGCATATCTTATGTTTAGTAATTTTTCTAGCAAGTAGCACGATACCAATCACTAGCTGGTAAATTCATAATAGTTTAGTAATAAGATTTGACTCAGTGTGTGATATAATTCACCATCTATAAAGTGCTCAAAAATTACAAATCTGTTTTCCTACTATTAAAATGAAGACACACAATGTCAAATTTAGAATGTTTATGATATTATGATTTCAAATTTAGCCGATGGAAAAAACTAACTGGAAATCATAATACTGCACTGAACACAAGGACATTTGCTGCTAGTATTGTAGTTGGCTAAGCTCAGACATCTTTAATCTCATTTAAGTGATATTGTAAGCTCTATCATATTGAATGTTAAATACTTATACAAAAATATAAATGACTGAATATTTTCACCTATTGTATTTGAAATCTTCCCCAATTATTAAGTTCTGAGTGATGGCAGAAGAAATATAAAAAACAAGTCATAGAAATTGATTTGATTTTGTGAAGTATAACCTGCCCTGACAATTCAGGTGTTACTTAGAAAGTTTCTAGTTGTAAAATTCAGGTCACTCCTTCCTCCTTCCTTGAGAGAAATCATTTTCAAGCTATTTTTTTAAGTTGATGCCTCTTATTCAGGATTTTGCTGATTATTTAAAAATTATAAATATGGAGAATTATATAGTTTTATAAATAGTTTCAATTAAATTTTAACTATTAAATTATGTCTTTCTTTATATGCAGAAGTCATGCTCCAGTGATATAAATAAACATGTTAAATTAACAGATATTATGAATACATGTCTTGATTTTGTAAAAAGCTCTGCATAGTGACTCAAAGGCATAATGCTTGCAAACAGCTGGAAAGCAAGGTTGTCTTGCCCTTTCTGAAATACTCTGGGGAATAAGAGATTTTGCAATGAAAGAAGAACACATATATTTAATAAATTTGTTTTTTAATTGGTGTGGAATTGCAGGATAGGCAGGCAAAAGGTTGAGGAAACACATGGAAAAACTGATTATACATATCAGCCAATTATGACCTCAATTAACATACTCATAAGGGCCCGTTTTTTCTTATCCCAGAGATCAAATAAGGAACATCTTGGGGGTAAAGTCATTAAAAGACTTTAGCAAGCAGTTTTTAATTATACATCATTTGTACATCTGTGAATAATTACCTGGTAGTTGCTACCTGGTAACAGTGATTGACAGAAAGGTACCAATGATTCCAGGCTAAAGATACATCTTTAATATGAATAAAGGATACAATAACTTCACAGCATGAAGACAGTGACAGCAAGGAGCTCTCCAGCACTCACAGTTGAAAGGCAAAGTTGCCTGGCCTCCCACTCTTCCAGGTGCTGGTTGCCAATGGCAGCCCTGAAGTAGGGTGAGGATCCCTTTAGGTTCTTCTTAGATATGTGTCTTTAACTGTTCTTATAGGGAGCTTATGCCTGCTTAGGTCATTCTTTTTCTTTCTGCTTGTTCAATAGATAAAGGCACTGGCTCCAACCTCAGAATGTTCCTGAGTATTAACAATGGGTGAATCAAATATCAATTTCTTTTATATAATGTACCTCTAGCAGACCAGCTTCAGACCTTGGTGCCCAAATGTGTTGGATTCTCAGAAAACAAGCTTAAGCCTCATTGTCTATTGTGAAAACCTCCTTTTGCCTTTTTGTCTATTAAAAAAAAGAAGTGGCCAAATGTGGTGGCTCATGCCTCTAATTCCAGCACTTTGGGAGGCTAAGGTGGGAGGATTACTTGAGCCCAGGAGTTCAAGAACAGCCTGGGCAACATGGTGATACCCTGTCTCTACAAAAATTTCATCAGATGTGGTTATGCATACCTGTGGTTACAACTACTCAGGAGGCTGAAGCAGGACGATCCATCACTTGAGCCTAGGAGGTTGAGGTTGCAGTGAGGCATGTTCACACCACGTCACTCCAGCCTGGGTGACAGAGCAAGACCCTATCTCAGGAAAAAATAAGTAATAAGATGGCAAAATTATGACACATTTTCCTATGAACAGCACGCTCCAGGGTCTGAGGCAGCTGTAGTTTCAACTGGAGTGATCTAGATAGCATTAAGTGTTTATTTAGGTGTGGCAGACTGAAACCTCTTGACCTGTGAACATATACTATTTGACTAGAGTGATGTTTTGCCTTTTTAAATTAAATTTGAGTATTTTTGGTCGGAGCATTACTACTATTTGCAACAATCCTCAAAACTCCCTATTTATTGCTTTTTGCTTGGCTCACTTCACATCCATTGTAGGCATTTGTCTGTGTTCTGGTTTAATGCTGTGAGTCTTAATAAGAGTTTCTGTACGGAGCCTGAGATATCTCTATAAGAAGGAAAAAGTAGGAAGGTTGTTAGTTAGGTTGGAGTCAGAATCTCAGGAAAACAACAATCAGCAACCAGGCCCAGAGCTGGGGAAGCATCATGGAGGTTTGGAGCAGATTGGAGATAGAGGTCAGAAGCCTGTGCTGAAAGACAGGGCATCAGAAGCAAAACTCGGGACTGGATGATTGAGCACACGACCTTGGCTAAGTACATGGGCAACAGCTGTAAAAACTAGAACAAGAAAAGTAGGGGATTCTCTTATATCCCCTCCTGAGTTGTAGAATGTGTAATAAGACAGTTTGGGCTTAGTTGGAACACTTAGCTAGGGCTGATTCTTCAGGCAAATCTTTGCAACTATTTTTCAACAATGTTATTTTTTCTTTTTCATTTTCTATTTTTCTTTCTATTCAGTTAACAGGATTTGGGGACAGTTTTAGATAGGAGGGTAAAACTCTAATAACATTTTTCTATGCCTACTGTTTTTTTTTTTTTACTTATTTTATTTTATTTTTATTTTGAGGCAGGCATCTTGCTCTATTACCCAGACAGGAGTGATCTTGGCTCACTGCAACCTCTGCCTCCCAGTCTCAAGAGATCCTCCCATCTCAGCCTCCTGAGTAGCTGGGACTACAGACATGTGCCATCATGCCCAGCTAATTTTTGTATTTTTTGTAGAGACAGGGTTTTGCCACATTGCCCAGGCTGGTCTCACACTCTGGACTCAAGTGATCTGCCCACCTTGGCCTTTCAAAGTGTTGGGATTACAGGCGTGAGCCACCATGCCTGGCCACAATTCTTTCTTTACTTATGGTTTCTACTCTTTTGATCTTCACTCTCCTTAACACTTTTTTAAAAAAATCACTTTCCAATTCCTACTGCTGACTCCATTCATGGATTTCCAGAATTAATTATTAATGTGCTCAGTCATGCTGCCCCTTGGGCCTAAACTTTCTGGTGTATATTACCTACCCTTACTTCTTCCACAAAACATTGAGTACAATGGTCTTTACGTCACTTTATTTCATGAAGTAAGTATTGCTATACCCATTTTACAGGAGACAAGATGGAATCTTACAGAACTGAAATCATAATCCCAAGGTAACACCCCTTCTAATTTGAAGTGTCATCTTCTGGCTGCAATTGTGATCTACTAAAGCACTTATGATTTTTAATATCTGAGTTTTTGCCTTCTGCATCTTCCATTAGACCATGAAACACTTGAAGACAGTGGCTAGGACTTACCCATTTTAGTATCCTTCATACCAGCTAAAGTCCTGGTTCATAGCAGGTGCTTAGTTACTGAATAGATGATGAATGAAAAAATTATTAGTAAATTTATATATTTGGTGAATACAATCAACAAAGGGAGCCTCACCTTGGGATCTATGCCTTATTTGGCTTGTTTCAGGAACAGGTTACCTGGGGTTGTTACTTTTCTTCCAGTCTCCAAAGGTTCTAAGGATTTGAACAAATCCAGACAGAAATAATGAGCAAAGCTGCAATTAGAATTTGGACTGTCTGATTGCATGTCTTCTAAAGTATGCAGTACAGCTAACAACAAGGATATGATCAAAACTTATGTAAATAATAAATACTCATCTTTCTTACTCTTGCTTTAACTCAGTGGTACCACCATGTTTAATATTTGCTTAATCAAGCACTAATTTTTTAAAAAGCTATTTCTACATTCAAATATTTCAGTTGATAATCATTAGCAATTTCTCAAGATTTTTAAAATGTGGAGCGCATTAGTTTTCTATTTTAATTTATGACTTTGGAAATGAATATCTAAGCATTAAATGTTGGACGCATGGTACAGTGAAAATAGTTCTGAACGAGGACTTAAGGAGGGAAGTCGGAGGCCAATGGACTAACTTCTATCTTTGCTGTTAATTATCCAATCACTCCACAAACATGTATTGAGTCTCACTTATCGGGTGAGCAGTGTATAGTTGGTATTGTTGGTATTTACACATAGATAAATGAAATGAGGTCCTGGGATCATCAAGTAACTCACTATTTGGTAGACGAAACAAACAAGTGAACATATGAGATAATATAGAAAATATATAAATATGGCCGGGCACGGTGGCTCATGTCTCTTATCCCAAAACTTTGGGAGGCTGTGGTGGGCGGACCACGAGGTCAGGTGATCGAGACCATCCTGGCTAAGAGGGTGAAATCCCGTCTCTACTAAAAATACAAAAAAATTAGCAGGGCGTGGTGGCGGGCACCTGTAGTCCAAGCTACTAGGGAGGCTGAGGCAGGAGAATGGCGTGAACCTGGGAGGCGGAGCTTGCAGTGAGCCAAGATCACGCCACTGCACTCCAGCCCGGGCGACTGAGCGAGACTCTCTCTCAAAAAAAAAAAAGAAAAGAAAAAGAAAAAGAAAAGAAAATATATAAATACAAACAGAGAGAGAGAGAGAGAGAGAGACCAGAAAAAGAGAGAAGGAGAAAGAGAGAATGCAAAAACCAAGAGGAAAGAATGATCCACTCTCCAACTAGAAAGGTAGCTCTCAATCTGAAAAGTCACTTGATTACTTTGTCTATTTTGCTTATCTGCTACATCAATGGTTCCTAAATTTTCATTATTTTGGCTACCACCTTCATATTTTTTGACATAAACCTTATTATCAATTTTATATACTTGATTTATTTAAATGGGCTTTAACTCAATTGACTTATTTTTTAAAGGGAGTATTGTCCCGGACAGTAGTATCTATGAAATCACAGGCTTGAAGAGCTGTTTCTTTCTTTTTGCTAGCATTATACTGAATTTGGTTAAATTACCTACCCAAACTAGGAGCATCAAAAATTACCTCTGAGTATTTAGAGTACCACAGCAAACTGAATTGATGCCAATGTAAAACAAATATATTCCTATTAAAATCTGTTTTTGAATAGTATGTTACTACCTTCAGCATCATATGTACCATCAGTGGTATACAACCTATTACAATTTAGATAATTCTGGACAACATGTCCCTTCTAAAGTCCTTTCTGTCACTTATATTTTAGCTTCTGTAAAAGTTTTTGTTTTATAAATAATTTTCTCAATACCTGTCAGGTAATTCAAACTCACAGAGGCCTGAAAGAACAAGTAACCTTTTTGAGTCCCTGTAGGATTTTGCTAATTTCAAAGACAGAGTTTAAAACAAATGATCAGAAGTAGAAGCGAGATCTCCTCTTCTTTTCTGGGGGTGTTTGAAACAGCCCAGATCCGTAAAAAGGAGGAGATCAATTTCTGAACATGTTTATTTAGACAATAGAGGGTGGAATAAAACATTCTCTAATCCCAACTTCACAGAAGCTTTTCTCTTGATTGAAAACTGGTGCTTGTCATAAATATAAATATTGGATTAAGGAGGAATAGGAGACATTAAAGTAAAAAGCAGGAAAATCATTGTGAGCACTGGAGCAGAATAATTATTCTATAATTTGTTTATGATTCATTTATGATTTATTACTTAAAATTACACAAAGGAATCATGGTAGCATGTGGTTTAGGAATAAAGCTATAACACATTAGGGAAATTAAAGGAAAACGTGTCCTCTAATAAAAAATGCAGCAATGATTGACATATTAAAAACACAACTAACCTGCACAATGTGCACATGTACCCTAAAACTTAAAGTATAATAATAATAATAATAATAATAATAATAATAATAAACTAAATAAAAACACAAAGAGGTGTTTTTCCTCTTTGAACATAATATTTAAATTCACTTTTATTGCCATATTCTTTTCTGAAACAATGATCCACTTCTCTGTGATTCTCATAGCAGAGGGACTACAGGATGACAGTATGTTTTGTAAAACTTTATTTAATAATGAATTTTACCTTCTTATGATTTATTGATATTTACATTTTAAAAACTACTCTATTTTGTAATGTAAAACCATGGTAAAAGAAGGCAAAGTACACAACCTTTTAATTTGTTATCAAATGACAGTTTTGGTAAAAATACTTATAAACTCATTATCAAGGCAGCTACATTTGTCTTACTAATTTGTGTATTCACTCAGATGTACTAACTATAGTAAGGGACTTCCCACATCGCCCTTGGCCAAAGAATGTTTTTAAGAACTTACATCACTTAGTACCTTCATTGATTCATTTAAATAAATATTTTGGGGAACTGTTATGGGGTGAATTTTGTTCTCTAAAAAGATATGTTGAAGTCCTGACAGCACTTCAAGATGTAATCTTATTTATAAATAAGGTCATCAATTAGCTAATTCATTAATTAGATGTAACACGTATTAAGATGAGGCCATACTGAAGTAGGATGGGCTGTTAATTCAATATGACTGGTGTCCTTACAAGAAGAGAAAAAGAAACGCAGAGACACACAAGAGGAACACTATGTGACTATGGAGGCCCAGAGATGTGAATGACACAACTACAAGCCGAGAAAAATCTCAGATTGCCAGCAAACCACAGAGACTAGAAAGAGTCAAAGAAGGAGTCTCCCCACAGGTTTCAGAGAAAGTTTGGCCCTGCTGACACCTTGATTTTAGACATCTAACCTCTAACATGAGGAGAAAGTAAATCTCTGTTTGTGGTAATTTGTTACGACAGCCCCAGGACACTAATAGAGACACAGGGATGTGTTCAGGACCTGTTGTAGACAGTTGCAACACATTGGTAAACAATTCAAAGACTTCTGCACCGGTGGTGCTGACATTCTCAAGAGGGAAGAGCAGTCTGGAGATGTGTTAGATGGTAATAAAGAGTATCAGTCATGCACAGAAGAGGTGGGTGAGAGGGGAAGGATTGAAGGGTGCAATTGTGAGACAGGTGGAGAGATAAAGGTAAGATTTGAGCCAAAATTTGAAGAAGGTAATGGTATCAGTCTTGGAAAAACATTAGAGGAAGAACACTTCAGGGAATGGGAGACCCTAAGTGCAAAGCTTTAAGGCTGGAGCATGATGAATATGCAAGAGGAAGGACAGAAGGAGCTGAGACAAGTGCAGTGACTGGGGAGCCAGAGCTTTTAGGGCCTTGTGTGTTTTTTTGCTCAAAGAAATAGGGAGGTATTGGAGGCTAAAGCAGAGGCATGACATGGTCTGACCTACCTTTAAAAGAATCACATTTGTTTCTGTGTTCAGAATAGACCATAAAGGGCATGGATAGAAACCAGAGGACAAATTCATAGGGTATTTTCACAATTCAGGCAAGAGACAAGGATTGCTCAGAGCAAAGTGGTGGCCATAGAGAGATTGCAGAATGGTTGCATTATAGAAAGAGCCTCAAGATAGAATCAATAAGATTTCCTGGAAAATTGGATGTGGGGTGTGAGAGAACAAGAGGAGTAAAGATTGATTCCTAGACTTTTGTCTTCTCAAAGAATAAAACTGCAGTCGTCTAAAATATGGAAGCAGATTTAGGGATGGGGCAGGAATAGCTTCCATTTTAGAGATGTACTTTATTTTTCTTCTCAATTCTTTGTTTTCAGGTTTTGTCTGTTTCATTGTTTGGTATCTGGAATATTTGTTACATATATATATATATATATATTTTTTTTTTTTTTTTTTTTTTTGAGACGGAGTCTCGCCCTGTAGCCCAGGCTGGAGTGCAGTGGCATGATCTCGGCTCACTGCAAGTTCTGCCTCCCAGGTAAACGCCATTCTCCTGCCTCAGCCTCCTGAGTAGCTGGGCCTACAGGCGCCCACCACCATGCCAGCTAATTTTTTTTGTTGTTGTTGTATTTTTAGTAGAGACGGGGTTTCACCGTGTTAGCCAGGATGGTCTCGATCTCCTGACCTCGTGATCCTCCCGCCTCAGCCTCCCAAAGTGCTAGGATTACAGGCATGAGACACCATGCCCGGCCCTATATGATGTATGTTTTTAAAGTTATTTCTAGTTTCTTTTACTCTAATCATTATTTTTTCTCTTTTCCTTTGATTTATTTTTATTCTATCACTGAAAGATTTTCCTGATTTTTCTACCTCCACTCTTTTCTCTCCCTCCTTTTTTCATTCTTTCTTTCGATTGTGCTACTCTTATCTTCCTAGTTTTTAACTAACTAGTTTTTAACCAGGAAAGCCTATCCCATAGATGCCAACCACACTCAGAAAAAGACAGTCTGATCCTCTTTTTCCAGAAATATGTGTGCTCTACTTCAGAGCAGATGACTCATGTGAGAGTTGCAGGATGGCTTCAGACGGTGACACATGTGCAGTAAAACCAATGGTTGTGTGCCTTTAAGATCCCTCCATGGAATGGCTCCAGAGTTTGCTTCTCAATGATTAAGACTCCTTTCCCAGAATATGCCCATAGGTGTCCTAAAATGGATTCCTGACTTCTCAGCTTTTTCGATGGGTTTTAAAATGCATGTCTGTAAGAGATTTAGATGATATATATTTAGATTTAGATTATACATATATAAGCCATAAATATACGAATTTATCTATATAAGCTTAAATTATATATGTAGCTTAAATGTGTATATTTAAGCTATAATGTATATTTAATTTTAATTTAATATAATTTTAATGTAATGTAATTTTATTTTATTTTATATATAATGTATATTTGATTTAATATGCATTAAATAGAAGCTATATTATAGCTTAATTTAAGCTATATATATTATATATATAAATACTTATATATATATAGCTCAATATTTAAGGGTTTATTTTCCCTTTATCTTTCCAGCTGGGAGGAGGGAAATAGTCTACTGAACGTAGGGGTGCATTCATTTTTCCTAGCTTTGGAACTGCTATTAAGCTGTTGAGCTTGTTTGACCAGAAAATTCTTTCTGGCCTGGTTTTATGCCCTGGAAGTTTGTATAGCATATGCCTAAACACCTGCATCCCTCATGTCAAGAGCGTGTTGTCTGCATGAATAAAATTCACTCTCTAATAATCTTTTCAGTTTGTACTCATTCTACTCAGCTAAAGGCTGAATTGATTTTCTCTGACCAGAAGAATTTTTTTTTTTTTTTTTTTGAGATAGAGTCTCGCTTTCTCACCCAGGCTGGAGTGCAGCCCCACCATCTCGGCTCACTGCAACCTCCATCTCTTGAGTTTAAGCTTTTGCCTCAGTCTCCCGCATAGCTGGATTACAGGTGCATGCTACCACGCCTGGCTAATTTTTTTTTTTTTTGTATTTTTAGTAGAGACAGATTTTCACCATTTCGCCAGGCTGCTTGAACGCCTGACCTCAGGTGATCTGCCCAGTTCGACCTCCCAAAGTGCTGGGCTTACAGGCATGGACCATTGCACTTGCCTGGCCACCAGAATAAATGGAAGTGTTGGTGGGCCCTACCTGGATCCATTGAGGAATAGAAGAATTGTTTCCCTGTAGAATATTTTTCTAGAGACACATGTAAATAAATGCATGGAACATTTCTTACCACATACACTTATGAGAACATGCAGGTCACATTTAATGGTACTACCTGGACAACATGAAGGGATTTTGAGATTATTTTAGGGTTAGTGTATATTCATGTCTTAGTTTTCTATTACCACATAATAAATTACCTCAAAATTTAGTGGCTTAAAACAACAATAGGCATTTAGTATCTCACAGCTCTTCTGTGGGTCAGGAATTCAGGAGCTTAATTGTGTTCTTCTGGACAGGGGTCTCTCATGAGGTTGCATCCATGTAAAGGCTTTAGAGAGTCTGCATTCATGATCAAGGTAGTTCATTTATATGGCCAGTTGGTGCTAGCTGTCGGCAGGAGGCCTTGGTTTCTCTCCATGTGAACTGCTCCATAAGGCTGCTTGAATGTCCTCATGCGTGGTGGCCCACAGAGACTGAACCAAGAGAACAAACAAGGCAGAAGCTAAAATTTCTTTGATAACCCAGCCTCTGATGACACATGGTGCCATTTCTACAATGTCCTGTTGGTTAACACATATCAGCCCTATTGAATGTGGTAGTAGGCTGTCCAAGGGCATGGGTGTAGGAGACTGGCTCATGTTGGGAGCATGATTGCAACAGTATACCATAATGAATACACTGGATTATGGGAGAAATATCAATTACTCCCTCATTTTCCAACTTGGTGGAGTGGCTGCTGATCCAACAGTACTCAAGATTAGACTGATGAAACCAGGGTCTCAGAATATGAACAGGGCCTTTTTCTGTCTACATACCTTTGAACGGCCTACTTATGCGTTCTTTGCCTGACATCTATTAAAACTAAGAATGATATTACTTCTATTAAAAGGAAGATTTTTCTGATATCCCCAAGTCAGGGTGCAACTCCTCTGTTTTTGCATAGTACTCTTTACATAGTGCTTCTTATAACTTGCACTTAACACATTGCATTGTGATTACTTTGCCCTCTATCAAGCTGCCTGCTGTGCTGGAAGCCATTGGCTTGGATTAAAAGTGACAGTATTATTGAAGATTTTGCTGAATTTATCAGCTTTGATTTTGCGTGTCCATTTCTGCCCCATCTATTTAATGAATAATTGATCTGTCAAACAGAATACTAACTTTTTATTAAATAGCCATATCATATTAGATGCCAATGTAGAGTATGCCAATGTGGCTTAATTGTTTTCATCAAATGCATTCCGTCTCTTTAATTAAATTAAGTATCCACTCCAGACAACTGAAAAAGCCAGACTTCTCCTTTAAAATTCCATGATTCAGTGACTTGAGGGTTCAGCCCCAGTCAGTGCAATTTCTTTTGAGATGGAATCTTGCTATGTTGCCCAGACTAGTTTCAAACTTCTGGGCTCAAGTGATTTCCAAGCCTCAGCCTCCTGAGTAGCTTGGACTACAGGCATGTGCCATTGAGTGTGATGTTATTAACATGCCAGTTTTCTATACAAAAACTTTGTTTCTTTTCACTTTGGTGGCATACTGTGGAATGCAACCCAGCTCCATTTGTTCAATGCACATAATATTTCAGTGATGCTGTATTCTGACAACCAATTTCAGCCTAAAATGAAATAAAACAGAAAAACCTCCTTTTTTAAAAAAAAATCAATCTTTTTTTCTACAACATAAATAAAATGAAAGTCGAACATTCAATTCTAACTCTGAGTTGACAGGCGTATATCCCACACTTTGAGGCATTGTTATTAAAAAGACAATTATGTCTTCACTCTAATGGATTATTGGCTGTTCTAAAGTTTGTCTCATAACTAAGAAAAAGTTAAATCATTGAGAAAAGGGAAAACATGCAGTTTCTCTAAGTTTATCTTACTGAGAATGCAAACAGTGATCCTGATCTTTATCCTAACATGTAATGCATGGAGGCATTGGATTCTTCCATGGTTGATCTTGTACCCTTCCGTCTCTCTAACTATACCTGCCGGCTTGAGTTGGTCCTACAAAAGCCTAGTGACATTGAAGAATGTTATCCCCCACCCCTCCAAAAAATGTATGGTACATCTGTATAGCTGTTCATGGGATTACAGAATGAAGAGTTGAAGCACCTCTTGCCATGATGAAAGGAAAAAAACAAAAACAAAAACAAACAAACAAACAAACAAAAAAACCTTAAACCAGGTGAAGAGATAGAGTTGATATCGGTGGCTATATATTTGTCTTCATCAATGTTAACAAACCAAGATGTGACACTGTTAATTCCTTAATTGCTCACTGATATGATTTGGCTGTGTCCCACCCAAATCTCATATTGAATTGTAATCTCCATAATCCCCATGTATCTAGGGAGAGACTTGATGGGAGGTGATTGGATCATGGAGGTGGCTTCCCCCATGCTGTTCTTGAGATGGTGAGTGAGTTCTCATAAGATCTGATGGTTTTATAAGGGGCTCTTCTCCCTTCACTCCTCTTCTTCTTTCTCTCACCTGCTGTCATCTAATATAAAGACACATGCACACATAATGTTTATTGCAGCACTGTTCACAATAGCAAAGTCTTGGAACCAACCCAAATGCCCATCAATGATAGACTGGATAAAGAAAATGTGACACATATACACCATGGAATACTATGCAGCCATAAAAAGGATGAGTTCATGTCCTTTGTAGGGACATGGAAGAAGCTGGAAACTATCATTCTCAGCAAACTAACAAAAGAACAGAAAACCAAACACCACATGTTCTCACTCATAAGTGGGAGGTGAACAATGAGAACACATGGACACAGGGAGGAGAACATCACACACTGGGGCCTGTCAGGGGGTGGGGGTCTAGGGGAGGGAGAGCATTAGGAGAAATATCTAATGTAGATGATGAGTTGATGGGTGCAGCAAATCACCATGGCACATTTATACCTATGTAACAAACCTGCACGTTCTGCACATGTACTCCAGAGCTTAAAGTATAATTAAAAAAAAAAAGATGTGCCTCTTCCCCTTTCACCATGTTTGTAAGTTTCCTGAGGCCTCCCCACCCATGCAGAAAAGTGAGTCAATTAAACCTCTTTCTTTTATAAATTACCCAGTCTCGGGTTTTTCTTTGTAGCAGTATGAAAATGTATGAATAAAGTCATTTACACAAATGACTTCATATTCTTATTGGTGTTTTTATGTATTCTAATATACATATTTAATTTCTTAGAGCTAAAATCCCTAATGTGAATTTTGATTGTGCTTTTCCTCTGTGTTATGGGCTGAATTGTGTCATCCTCCCTCACAAAAAGAAAGATTATAATACGTTCCAGTGCCTCAAATGCAACTATATTTGTTTAATGGGACTTGCAGAGTTAAATTAAAATGAGGTCATTAGTGTGGACCCTAAGCCAATATCACTGCTGTCCTCATAAGGAGATGAAATTTGGATACAGACATGTAAAGAAGGAAGACAATGTGAAGACAAAGGGAGAAGATTAGCCATCTTCAAGCCAAGGAGAAAGGTCTAGAATAGATCATTCCTCATAGTCTGCAGAAGTAACCTACCCCACTGACACCTTGATTTTGGATGTCTAGCCTCCAGAACTGTGTGAAAATAAATTTCTGCTGATTTATCCATTCACTCTGTAGTGTTTTGTTACAGTAGCCATAGAAAGCTTATAAATTGCCCTAAGGGTGTGACCTGTTATAACCTGCCACTGAAAAGTAGTTTATAGTCAAAATGGTTTTATAATCTAAAGACAGCAGGAGAAGTATCCCTAAGGTAGCAGGAGAAGTATCTCCTAAATATAACAGTTTCTGCCTGTTTCCAGAATATCAGAGTAGGTATGACAAGAATATACCTGGTGTGGCATGAGGAATAGTAGTAATGAGACAATATTTCAATTCAGATAGTATTCGATCTTCAGCAGCATCAAGACATTCACCTAATAAAATATATCTTACAAAGATTTGTGAGTATTAAATGTGATAACCACGAAAGTACTTAGATTAACACAGTCTTAGCACATAGTAGGGTGCTCGCTACATGTTCTTGTTCTCCTATCAGTTTGTAGTCAAGTATAACTCACAGGTTATTTTTCTGCTTTTCTTTTACCTCACTAGTCTGTGTCCCTAATTTAAGGAAGCAATCTTCTCCTCTTTTCTCTATTTTCCATGAGGATATCTTGTTAAGAAATATCATCTTCATTGTGATTACTTGTTGCTCTAATTTTTAAAGACCCCCTTCAAATCTAGTCCTAGCAAATTTTTCTATCTTCAGAGGTGTCTGAATTAATGAGTATGCCCTGTAGTCAGCAATTCAGATCTTTGATTAAAAATAGACATATAGGCTGTCCTTGTTTTGCACAGAACCATGTTAACTGTAACTCGTGCGAAGTGAGGAATTGATCACTATGAATGAATTCCTTTAACATAATGCTGGTACTGTGGAAAGCATGGACTACCTGTAAGATTTAAAGAGATGCCCTTCAATTTATTTTCCTATATTGTGGTTGACCAATACATAATATCAGTATGCCTTATTCAAACACACATACATACAATAGATACACAAACACACACCCATAATTTTATTCAAAATTTATTTTTCTCATTATTCACAAGCATATTCTTGCTTTTCTATTTACTTGAAATGATTTCTCCTATCCATTCCTGTTCTTCCTATTAAACTTCCTGCATACTTCAAAGTTCAAATTGAACATAATCTCTTGGAGGACTTTTACTAAATTCTCCCAGGAAAGTCAGTTTATCTCTCATCTTAATTTATGAAATGTGCTTAGAACAGCACAAGTACTCAATTAAAATGAACAATTCTGATGTCCACCTACTTGAGTTACATAGTTAGTATGTGGTGGCATTGGGATTGAATTTAGACAATATGGCTCCAGACACCATGTTTTTCACAGCCGTTGTGATAGACAGAATGAAAGCACCCCAAGGTGGCCACATCTTAATTCATGGACCCTACTAATATATTTTGCTACATTGTAAAAAAAAAAAAAAAGGTTGCTTATTAGCTGACATTAAGATAGGCAGATTTTCCTGGGTTATATATGAGGAATCCATGAAATCACAAGGGTCCTAAGGAGTGGAAGAATGAGTCAGAGGGAAGATTGGAGTAATACGATTTGAGAACTCAATTCACCATTGATGGCTTTCAACATGGAAGGCATGCACAAGCCAAAGAATGCAGGCAGAGTAAAAACTGACGTCAGGAATTTGTGACCAGCCTGGCCAGCATGGTGAAACCCCATCTCTACTAAAAATACAAAAATTAGCTGGATGTAGTGATGCACTCCTGTTATCCCAGCTACTCGGGAGGCTGAGGCAGGAGAATTGATTGAACCCGGGAGGCAGAGGTTGCAGTGAGCCGAAATGGTGCCATTGCACTCCAGCCTGGGTAACAGAGCAAGACTCTGTCTCAAAAACAAAAAACAAACAAACAAACAACAAACAAACAAACAAAACAGCACAGAAACTAACTCCTCCTTAGAGCACTGGGAAAGCAACACAGCCCTGCTGACACCTTGATTTCAGTCCAGTGAGACCCACATCAGACTTCTGACCTCTAGAGCTAGAAGGTAATACATTTGCAATTTTGGAAACCACTAAGTTTGTGGTAATTCGGTACAGCAGCAATAGAAAACTAATGACTCTGCTGACTACTGTTCCCAGATAATATCAGGGATTCTCAGAAAGATAACTCTCTTCCTCTCCATCCATCCTCAATGATATGTTAAAAAGGATCCTGTTTGCCACACATATCGAGTCTCAATGTTATTGTCCTACCAGCCACCACCACCTTCACTCTCTGATCAAATTATCACTATTTAGAAATTATGAAGCTGCCATTGCCAGAAATATCCTTTCTCTGAGTTCCCATATCTGGATGGCCACCACCCCAAGCTCCCCTCCAAATAATATAATTCTTTCTCTGGCTATCCAGGCATGGGTTCAACTCCCCAGTAAGATTGTTCAGGGTACTGAATTTAATGCTTAGGGCATTTCTCATTCTTTCTACATATTTTTCCTGTCCAAAGAGAAAACAACAGAAGGAAGGAAACCTATTGGCCACCATTTCTAAGACAACAGAGGATGGTTTTTTTCTGTCTGGAAGAAGACTCCCTCAACTTGCATCTACTCAGAGCCACTAACACCTCCTCCCACCCCATTTTTTTGATGGTGGTCAGGGAATGGTTAACTATCTTTGTTTACATGTGAAAACTAATTTAGTTTTAGTCAATAAAATAACCATTGTACGCCAGGCACAGTGGATCACGCCTGTAATCCCAGCACTTTGGGAGGCCGAGGTAGGTGATCACCTGAGGTCAGGAGTTCGAGACCAGCCTGGCCAACATGGTGAAACCCCATCTCTACTAAAAATACAAAAATTAGCTGGGTGTGGTGGCGGGCACCTGTAGTACCAGCTACTCTGGAGGCTGAGGCAGGAGAATCGCTTGAACCTGGGAGACAAAGGTTGCAATGAGCCGAGATCACGCCACTGCACTCCAGCCTGGGCGACAGAGTGAGACTCCATCTCAAAAAAAAAAATTGTAAAAAGGAATATTAAAAATAGAATGTTTGAGATTGGGCATATTGGTCTCACCCTAGAAGCTTTATGACAGAGCAAGGCACAAGAATGAAGCATCCAGTGATCCTCAGTAAGGACTCACTTTAAAAATGTACTTGCCTTGCCTCATTGACTTTGAGGAGAAGCCTATAGCCTCCAAGGAAAGTTTATTTACCTTTGCGCCATAGTGTTTGTTAGCCTTTTCCAATCTGCCAAGAGTGAAAATGAGAATCTCAGGAGTCTGCTATTTCTGACAGCGTCTACAGCAAACCAGATGGCATTGTCCCTTGGAACAGCTAGTGTTCATGTTTATGTCATCCTTGGTCTCTTAGCTTCTGAGCCATAGGTCAATAGTTTTACTCATTTCAACGTGGACTACACTTGCATTTTAGTGACCAGCCCAGCAAGAATGCCACCAAAGAAGACTTGCTGTTCTACTCCCAGAAACACCCCAGTGTCCTTTAAAGCTCAGAAAATGCCAGAGGAACAACACTTTCACTAGACTAACTGTCCATTTACACTGAAAATGTCCTAATACATTTGGAAACCTAAAGCGAAGTAATCTGACCTCTTGGAGGCTTTTGAAATAATTGATCAAAGTGATAAAGATGTTCCACTAGCTACTTTACTTTTCTAGTTTGTCTTTCAATATCTTTGTCCCACAGTGATTTTCAAAAGAATTTCTTGAATTTGTCTAAATTTAGTGTACCAAAAAAAGGATATCAAATCTCACCCTAACTTCTTCAGACAAATAGCATCCAATTTATATTTTTCAGAGGCAGTCCGTGTAAAAGTTGGCTTTATCTTAAATATAGACAATCTGTGAAACTCTGTATGGAAATAAAAGATTAATGAGGGTTATTTTTCACTCTTAGACAAAAATTTCCAATAGCAAATAATCCTGCAATTTGCCAAGGTCCCATTTATGCTTGCCATTTGAGGAGCAAAATATATCGTGTTAAACAAGATAGAGGTGGTATTACTGTATATTGCTGTATTACAATGTTTAATAAGTCTTTTATACTGAAATCACACAACCCTAGGTAAAAATTCTGGTTCCTAAAATTATTAGCTGAGCAAACACGGTCAGATTACTTAAATTCCTTTACCCCTTGTTCTAGAGTTTCTTTATCTATAAATGGACAACAAGAGCAACTAACACGTAGGATGATGTAGACACAGCAAAAAGTAGGCATTCATCTGTTACTCTTAGGTTTCTAAACAATTTATTGGGCTTTAAGCAAATGACTCCACATCTGCATTGCAACAATAGATACTACCATTTCATTAGCACTAATTATATGTAGTAATAGAAGGTATATTATTCAAAAATTAATATATTTTACTTCATTTTGAGGTAACTCTCTAACTTAATCAAACTTTCCTATTCACTAAATAATTTTTATAAAAGTAAAACCTAAAATTTATAATCGACAAATGAAAAAAATCTTAGATTTCCCATTACTGAACAGAAGTCTACTAAAATTTCAACTTAAAATCACAAGTCTATCAGTTACTTGATTATATTTTGATTAAAATATATTTTAAACTATAATATAAGACTATCAGTCTACTAGATTAAATTTGTTTAAGCATCTCAGAAACATAAATTGCCTAAATGTGCAAATCCTTAGACATGAGAATCCAATTCTATAATTTCAGATATTATAGTTTTGATTTTGTTAAATCTTTTTGTTTGTGATTTTTCATCTGGGATTGAAAGACACATCGCTAGTCAGACAGGTCATTAGCATTCATTTAACTGGGTTTTTTTTTTTTTTATCATTGCTACTTACTTTTAATTGTCTTAAGATTGGAAGATTCATGGCCACTCAGGCAATTGCCTTTCCAAATAACAGAAGTTGGACCCAGTGATTTTAGCTTAGCCGGCAAGGTACCCGGAGCTGCAGATATTGTGGGCTTCAAAATATTCAAAAGTAGTTGGCCTCTTAGTTAATGAAATGTAATATCTTACCTGCTTTCATTTCTCAACCAGCTAAAACATTTGACTGGATTTTGCACTTTCTTCTTTGCATTTGAAGTCTTACATTCTTTCTCTATTTCCTTCCCTTCCTCCCTTCTTTCCTTTCTTTCTTCTTTCTCCTCTTCCTCCTCTTTTTCTTTCCCACACAATCTTGCAAATACTCAAAAAGTCTGAATAAATTTTAGTGATCTCTATGATCTCTTATGGCTTTATGTGACTTGCAGATACAACTTCACTCCAAGGTCATTTTACAGACACAGAAGAGGATTCAAAACACAAAATTTAGAAAACTAGAGCAACTGCAAAGTTAGTAAATAAATGCTCAAATAAGTTTATTCATCCATGTAATGAAGGAGTGATAAAAGATGTTTTAAAGCTCTTTGACTAATCAACAGAAGAGAGAAACAATCATGAGTCTTGTAAGTATTGTTAAAAGTTGTTTTTTCCCCCAAAAAGAAATATATTGGATAAAACTGCCAAAAAGGAATAATCAAAACTGAATAGATATGTAGATGCAAGCAAATACTTAACATTTATAGGAATGTATATAAACATGGACATTATATCTTATTCATTAGTGTTTCATAAAATTTTAAATGGCAAAATTCAAATTCAATGATTGGTTTCCAAGAATCTTTATTTCTTTAATTAAGAAGAGATTTAAAGTACCTCCCTTGAACTAAGCATTATATTTGAATTGCTTCATACTCTTCCTTCTTTATTCTGAACATATCAATTTAGTTAAGTACAGTTACAGGCATACGTAAATCAAAAAGATGAGTACCCACAGCTACAGTTGCAGCTACAATTGCTGCATTAGCCATAAATGACCAAATATATTTAAAATACATTCTGAGCAATATAATAAGGATTAATTATATGTAATTTCTTTGAATCATTGTACTTGAGGATTATTCATACTTTATGTGTGGGTATCTTTCTATACATGTGAAGTCAACACACGCACATACAATGAGAGACTTGAGTTCAGCTTATTTATTAGTCTTAAGGCTCCATCACTCTGATCATCACTGTTCTCACATCTTATCTACACTCTGGTATGGGCAGCAGCAGATTTATTTGTTCATTCAGGATACATTTATTGAGTATCTACTGCCCCTGGAGAACCGTGTTATATGCAGAGGATCCTGAGATGAATAAGATTCAGCCTTTACTCCAAGGAGGTCTAATTTGGGAGAAGGACATGCAAGCAAATAGTTATGAAACAGTTTGATGCTGTAATGAGACATGGAGCAAAGCAAACCTAGATGTGATCAATGCTGTTTGGGGTGAAAGAGGACTTCCCAGCAGAAGAGTTGTTTGAATTAAGTGTTGAAGAATATTCTAGAGCCTAGCAAGTAGTCAGTGCCCAAGGCTGAAGAAGCCTATTTGAAGCAGAAGGAACAACATAAGCAAAGCCATTGAGACATTCAACAAATGCTTATTGAACTAGTGCTCTGTGCCAGGAAATGGTGTCCTTACAATTGCGTTGGGGGGGGCATGACTATATTAGTAAACTAACTAATTCAGGTGATTTTGCTAAGTGAGAAATGGCATGAAGAAAATAAAGCACAGTAAAGTAACAGAGAAATATGGGGAGGACACTTAGCGTTGATGGTGTGGTCAAGGAGAGCTTCTCCGAGGAGGTGACAGTTGAGACCTGAATAAGGAGTAAGAACCAGCCATGCATAAGCATGGAGGAAAAGCTACAGGAATGTTCTAAGAGCAAAGTTCCTAAAGCAGAAATGAGCTTGGCTCATGTGAGGATCATGAAGGTCAGTTTGGTTGGAGTGATTTGAAAGAGTGGGAGGATGGAAGGAGAGAAGGGGCAGAGGGTAGGCAGGAATCAGATCATAGAGGACCTTATGGACCAATGGATGGAATATGAACATCCATCCAGTGCAGCAGGAAGCCATTGGAGAGCCAAATAGAGGACTGACATGATCTTATTATTTTATCAAAATTCACTTAGGGGGTTGGGTGGAGGACATGTTTAGGGGAAGAGAAAGGGGAAAGGAGAGTCTCTTACAGAGGTGCAGAAAAAAACATGATGGTGATTTAAGTTGGAGTGGTCGAGGCCAGAAGCAGAACAGCATATTTGGGACACTGTAAGTACTTATTATAGCTGGATATATATATATAAGATGGAGATTAGTTGGGGTAAATTGGCAGTCTCTGGGTTATAAATGCATTTTTTAATTGCATGGATGTTGAAATTGATTCTTTTGGCAATGTGAAAACATTAAAGTGTTTTAAGGAGAAAAGAAAAGCAATGGCATAATCAGATTTGGTTTTATGATAGTTTGGACTGCAGCAATGTGAAGAAGGAATTGAGAGGAGGGAGATTGGTGCTAGGAAGCCCAGATAGAACCCTAGGACACTGGTGCCTGTGAAAATGGTTGGGGGATTAAATGAAGGGATGTGTGGTAAGCATAAAGGGATCTAGGATGACACCCAGTTTTTTGTTTTGTTTGTTTAACGTTAGTGACTGGAATAGTGATGGCCTTCTTTAGTAAGATTTTTTTAAATGCCAAAAGGGGATCAGGTTTGTGTTGGTGATATTGGGTTTGGTGTCTTTGTGGGATTTGCAAGAGGAGATGTCTATTAGCAGGTACCTGAGCAAGAATAGATAAGGCAAGGCTGGAAATCCAATTTTATAGATGTAGCAAGGAGCTCATACACAAGTATTCATGATGGAAATGAAATACAACATGGGTATTGGAGGACATCTGTCCAAGTGTCAATTCAGAGGAGCAGCTCACAACCTTGGGGAAATCGAAAGTGTTATAAACACATGCAGAGCATGAGTGTTCACCAGTACTAGGTCAAGATTCTAGGCATGGCTGGAAAATAAGAAGAACTTTAAGAGAAGTTGATTAGTGGGTACAAGTATACACAGTTAGATAGGAGAAATGATAACTGGTATTCAACTGATCAGTAGGATGACTATAGTTTACGCTAATCTATTGTACATTTCAAAATAGCTAGAAGAGAATAATTTGAATATTTCTCAAATAAAAAATGAATAAGGTGATGAATAGCCCAATTACACCAATTTATACATTATATGAATGTATCAAACTATCACATGTACCCCCAAAATATGTACATCTATTATGCATCAATTAAAAAAGTAAAACTTTAGCTCTATACAGATTTAAAATCTTAATAATGTCAGTAATTATGAAAGTTTGAGCAGCTCCATTCCAAATTTAGGTAGTTTTGGATCAAGGATCTAGATACAAAATACAAGAGACTGTTACAAGTTGATATTAAGTGAACATTTTGGCTCAGCATGAAAGCTTTTGTATTGTTTATCTCCTTTAGGGAGGAAGCCATACCTCAGCATCACCAAGCCTGGCCCTTTCAGTGGACTGAGTGGGAAGACTTGGTTAGCAGAGGGAGTAAGGGAATGAAGAAAGAGGCAGTTTGAAACAGTTCTGTTTACATCAATATTTCTTAAGATGTGATCTGAGGACCACCTGTAACAGAATCGCTGAGGATTTTTGTTGAAAATGATATTTATTACTGAATCCTACCCAGATCTAGTGAATCAAAATCCCTGAGAATAGGGCTGTGTCTCTATTGTCGTCAAGTCATATATTTAGTACTCCCTACAACTTCCTTTGGGCCTGCCTCCAATATTTATAGGTTGTCTCCAAATCCTGGCTTCTTAAACTCAATTCTCCTGGCATCCAGAGCAATTCACCTTTGGTAGGTAAACCAGGCAAGTTAACACAGAATACAGCAGTCAGCTTGGCCAGAGCAACTCTGCTCAGAACAATTATTGAACTCACACCTAAAATACTGATCTGAACTAGTAAAAGCCAAACCCTATAATTCACTTTGTAGTAGAAGCAACAAAGAACAGCACTGTCACTTGAATTACTTACTGTGGTAGTATTTTGCTCTCAAACTTACCTCTAATTTTATAATTTTATGTTTGCATGTAAAAAAGTCAATCTATTTATGGTACTTAACACAGTCTGTGGCACCTATTAAGTACGTAATACATGGTAGTTATTATCATTTTTTTCTTTCTTATTTTTGTTACCATTTGCATTTTGAGGGGAAAGTTGTGAACTTGGAAATTAATTTCTTTAAGGAAATTCTGAAATTATAGTACTATAAAAATAATAAATCACAATTATTATAATAGAAACTTTATTTTAAAAACACTCTTGGTTATTGATTCCCTTTCTAAGACAGGGAAGTAACCAGAATCAAAAGGTTGTACAGACTGAAAAATAATTTTCAAAAATGTGTATTAATATTCAAAATGTATTATTTGTTTTAACATGTGAAACAGGGGAGGAGGATTCAAAGCAGAACATAGGAGGCAGTAGAACATTTCCCGAAGGGTCCCTGTCTCCACACAGGAGCTAACTGAACAGAGGAGGAATAGCATTGCAAGGATGCTCAAATCAAGATCTGAAGAATGTTGACAGCAAAACAATAATCCAGCTGTAGGACTGCAGCGATGATACAGTTAATCAAATGCATCAACTTCATAAATTCTGATATGTTCTGAGATGTCTGTTCCCTGAAGATAAGTCTAATAATCCTAACCTGATGTGTCTTCCAGGAGTCATAATGTGGCTCTGTTTAATGGGAAATCAGCTAGGAGGATATTTGCACTTGGAATTGGAAACTGTGAAAAGACATGGAGACAAACTGAAAATTCATAAATTGGATGAGTTGGGAGACCCCACCGGTGCATGAATGCAAAAGAACCAGGGTGCTGATGTATAGATCTTGCAAATATTTACTTTTCTTAGTTAAACATTTTTAGCTTAAAAGTCTCAGATCTTTTTGGGGGGAAGCACTGTCTAAATAAAGCAGATGCAAGAAAACGGTGAAATAGTGTCTTTAGAATTAGAGAGGCTCTGTGAGGGATTAATGAGTTGACTTTCTCACCATCATACCCTCATCGTCAATCATAGGAGTTGATAAACCCCAGGCCAAATCCAGTCTGCTGCCTGCCTGGTTTTGTAAATAAAGTTTTATTGGCACACAACCACTCTCATTTTTTACATATCTCCTATAGCTAGTTTTGTACTACAACTGCAGAGTTGAGTATTGCATCAGAGACTGTATGACTTGCAAAGCTTAAAATATGTACTATCTGATGCTTTACAAAGTTTTCTGACCTTGATCTTGTATACAGCCTGGCAAAGACTAAGAGTTCAACTATTCTTCAGTTAACTTAAAATGCATGTTCTCTATACATGCTGGTCTAGCTGATTAACCTTTTTGAAACTCAATTATCCCCAATGCTAAAATGGGTATAAAATCAATCTTACAAAATTGTTGCATGTAGTAAGTACTTGCAACACTGTTTATGCATAAAACACAGTATTACATTCTTCCGTGTTCTCTCCTTTCATTTAATGGTAACCGGTGCTGCTTTAATCCAGAATAGTCAGTGGCATGCTGACTAGTGATTTTACAGCTTTCTGAATTTTTCAGACGTACCGAAATAATTTACCCTCCCAACTGAATCAACAGTTCATAATTATTTATTACTCTCTTAAAATGCATTTTTTCTTTTCTCTTCTGTTGTCTTTTTCTTTCTCTCCTTTATAGCTAAATATATGTTTTGCTATAAATCGAACAAGTCCTCTTTTTCTTTTTATATTTACCACTGGGGACCTAATTCATTTGATTTCTCTGGAAAAACACAATATCCTAAAAACCTGCATTGTCTGGATGCTTTGCTGTTAAAGCAGTAAAAACAGCATGGTAGTATATTTTAAGAAAATGTCCTAAATCCTGTAATTTTGGGTCATCCCCAATCTGCCAACTCTTTTTGAATGAATACAGTAGACCTAGGCTCCAAGGGAGCTGTAGATAATAAAAGGACGAATCAAAGAAAACACTTTTCTTTCATACCTTGGGAAAGCCAATTAACTGAAGGAAAGTGGCTTTGATGGCAGAATTTGGTGATGTGGCCCTCCCCTCAGCTTTCTGAGACAAGCCTATCTTTCATCCTATGCTAATTTTGAAACAGGAAGAAACTTCTTTCTAGAACGTTGTGTGAAGATATTCATGGGTGTATTAGTCCATTTTCACACTGCTGATAAAGACATACCCGAGACTGGATAATTTATAAAGAAAAAGAGATTTAACAGACTTATAGTTGCATGTGTCTGGGGAGGCCTCATGATCATGGCCAAAGGTGAAAAGCACGTCTTACATCGCGGCAGACAAGAGAGAAAAGAGAACCAAGTGAAAGTGGTTTCCCCTTATAAAACCATCAGGTCTTCTGAGACTTATTCACTACCACAAAAACAGTATGGGGGAAACGACCCCCATGATGCAATTATCTCCCACCAGGTCCCTCCCACAACATGTGAGAATTATGGGAGCTACAATTCAAGATGAGATTTGAGTAGGGACACAGCCAAACCATATCAATGAACAATATTTTATCAAAGGTATTGTAGGTGGGACGACTTCACATTCACCACCACCACCCCCATGATGTTTCACTTGACAAAACCCCTTGAAACACTTATTTTCTTCTCAATCTCCACAGGCTTCAGATAGATAGTAACCCATCCTCCACTGGCTCTCCATCTCCTCGGAGGGTGGTTTCCGCTTCCAAATCTTCTGCCTGGAACTCAATTCCTCTCCATTTCTTCTTTACAAATATCTTGGTCCTTTCCTCGCTTTTAGCTCCACACCTGGTACCTGCAGTGACTGTTTAGTATGATCCTAAGTAAGGTTTTACTGAGGGGGAAGACACATTTGTACTAAGGAAACAAAAGATCTTCCCCTGCTCAGGCCCCATTATTCTAACGGAGTAATTCAGGGTTATAAATAGCATCAATAACAAAAGCTTCTTTCTTCTTCTTCCCTGGCTCAAAGCCAGGTGGATGCAAGCTTTGTTTTTGTTCTTTTTTGTTTTTATTTTTTCCTCTCCAGGAAAGGTAGATGGAGATAGGGAGGGGGGTTTCAAAACAGTGCACACACAATTTGATTTGACTATGACTTTAGCAACATGCCAAGTTAAGAAAGACAATATCTTTATTCCAGGTTATGGAGGTCAACTCCTAAAAGCAACAGCAGAAATAAAAATGCAGTGTTAACAGATTTTACCATTTACAGAGTCAATAGACTTCTTGTAACATATATATAAATGTGTTTATTCATATGTTACAAGAAGCATTAATAAAAATTGCTTTTGAAGCCCAATTATGGTTTACTGAAATATTTTCCCATTAGAATTCATCCAAACAGTTGAAAATTTTTATTATAGATGGCAAAATATAAATATTGGTTGAATTAGTATAATTATAAGCCAATTTGCCTTAAGACAAAAGTAGCCTATGTCTGTTTGGAATTCTATGAGATACAGACCATTGTGTTAAACAAGAAACAGAGAATGAAAGCTGAACAATTAAGAGAGTTGGGCCATGATACAAGGCGTTGGTTGCGCTAAGGACAAACTAAGTGTCTTCTAATGCAAATTTGGGGATTTATTGAAGTAACAATCCTCAACACTTTCTCTGTGCTTCAACACAAGTTGCTCTGGAAAGCAGGAGATTTCAAGTGGCCCCTGAAGCTACTCTGTTTAATTTCTCACATGCTCCTGGGGATTCTCAGTTTTCCACCACCTAGGATAGGATTGAGGCTGAACAGAGAAGTCAGCACACGGTAGGTTCTCAATAAATATTTTTTCAGGGACTAGATGATACCATTTAGGTTGGTGCAAAAGTAATTGCAATTCTCTAATGACCAGTGATGATGAACTTTTTTTCATATGTTTATTGGTTGCATAAACTATAGTGAGATACCATATCATGCCAGTTAGAAGGGCTGTCATTAAAAAGTCAGGAAACTGGATGCTGGAGAAGATGTGGAGAAATAGGAATGCTTTTACACTGTTGGTAGGAGTGTAAATTAGTTCAAGCATTGTGGAAGACAGTGTGGCATTCCTCAAGGATCTGGAACCAGAAATACCATTTGACCCAGCAATCCCATTACTGGGTATATACCCAAAGGATTATAAATCATTCTACTATAAAGACACATGCATACTAATGTTTACTGTAGCATATTCATAGTAGCAAAGACTTGGAACCAACCCAAATGCCCATCAATGATAGACTGGATAAAGCAAATGTGGCACATATACACTGTGGAATACTATGTAGCCATAAAAAAGAATGAGTTCATGTCCTGTGCAGGGACATGGACGGAGCTGGAAACCATCATTCTCAGCAAACTATCACAGGAACAGAAAACCAAACATCTCATGCTCTCACTCATAAGTGAGAGTTGAACAATGAGAACACATGGACACAGGGAGGGGAACATCGGGGCCTGTCAGAGGGTTGGGGGCAAGGGTAGGATTAGCATTAGGACAAATACCTAATGTATGTGGGACTTAAAACCTAGATGACAGGTTGATGGGTGCAACAAATCACCATGGCACATGTATACCTATGTAACAAACCTGCAAGTTCCGCACATGTATCCCAGAACTTAAAGTATAAAAAGTATAATAAATTTTAAAAAGTAATTGCGGTTTTTGCCATTACTTTTTATGACCGAAACCACAGTTACTTTTGCACCAGCATAATATTCCAAATGGAATATGCCAAATGTTGATTCTAAATATTAATATTCCAAATTGAAGGAAACCCTGAGACAGTATACTTCCATTGTGCAATTGCGCATTTGTTTTGTTTTCTAATTGCATTGTTGTTAAGGTAATGAACCCTGGAGCCAGATGGCCTAGGTTTAATTCCCACCTCCAACATGTTTAATTATGTATTTGTAGGCAAATTGGTTACCTGCTTGTGCCTCAACTTACTCATCTGTAAAATGGAAATAATAGTAGTACCTACTTCATTGGATTGTTGTGAGGATGACGTGAAGTGATATGTGTTATGTACTTAAAATAATTCTGGGCCCACAGTTAGATCTACGTAAATGTTGTTATTCCCTGTGTTTTCCATCCCATGTTACAAATGTATTAGTCTGATTAGGATAAGCCATGCTGAGCCCCTAAATTAACCCTGAGTTTTCAGTTCCTTCAAGCAACAAAGATCTATTTCTCATACATGGCCCACGTCTAATGCTGGGTAGTGGGGAGCTGAATTCCTCATAATTAACTGTCAATCTAGGCTGAGGATGTCTCCCCCATTTTGGAAAAACACAATCCAGAATATGTGGCTTCTTGAGTCTCTAGGCAACTGTTTGCTGGAAAGTCTTGCACCAGCAATTACATACTCTGGCCTGGAAATGACAAGCTTTACTTCCACTCAGAGCTTGGTGGTCAGAGTCACATGACTCCACCTAGTTGTAAAAGGGGTGTGAGGAGAACTTATGAATATTCAGTGAGCAGATCAGTCAGTGTCATTGCTCTGATGAGCCAACTCCCATATGTAAATTGTGTTTAACTCTATTTCTGATCTTTTAAGACCCATATCTTATTCATCTTTATTCCCCCCCAGCCCAGTGTCTAAATAAATGTTTCTCAAAGAAAGAAGGAAGGAAGAAATGTAGGAAGGAAGGAGGCTTGCCTTATCTTTGGAAACTCAACAATTGAGGTAGATATATGCAACAGCCAGAAAACTGAAAAAACAAAACAAAACAACCACAACAAAAGAAACTCAGACATTACAAAAGAATTAGCTACTTTAAAAAATGGGTTCACCTTACCGAAACAGAAAACTCAGAGAGTGAATATTGTTAATCAACATTTGATATAGTCGACTCAGGAATAAATCTGTCACATAAACCAATATGCATCTGTGAACAGAAGAAGGGAACAATGATATTTTTTTCTGTAATAGAAGCTAAAGTTCTGCTTCTGAATATTTATTCTTCCCAGTGTTAAGTGTTATTACTCTTTCGATTCTTGTTGAGCCTCACTTAAGACTCTTTTGTTCCATAAATGGATTACTCTTCAAAACCTAAAACCATTTCATACCAACAGCCTGAATTAGACATTATTTTTATGCTGTCCTTCTTTCTTCTGAAAGGGAAAGTGAATAGAGAGGTAGAGATAGGACGAATTAAGTAGGAGTTGAAATACTGGTCCAATGTCAGTCTTAGATACATTACCCAGTTATCCATCTCCTTACTCAAAAACAAAAATCTATTCAAAGTTACAACCCATTTAAAACAGTTATTTGGAATCTAGAATTCCTAATACTACCTTAATTTCCCTCCACTTATTTATTTGTAAGCTTTAAAAAAAAATAATGTAAAGTTGGTAGAACTCCTGTGATTCAAGAGGCACAATAGAGAGAGGATAGAGAAAGAAAAGGAAATTAAAACTTTCACATGCTACTCTGTATGGACATGATGTATGCAGGGAATTCAGTGTATTGGTAAAAGCAAAGCTTCTAGACCTAAATTGTCTGGGCTGGTATTCCAACTTTCATGCTTATTAGCCATGTTACTTTATGAAACATGCTGAATCACTTTCTGCATTCCTTTATTTAGCTCTAAAATAATGGGAACAGTAGTAACTACCTCACGAGGTTAAGTGAGGATTAAATTAGTTATTATACATAAAGTGCTTATTTTAGTGTCTGGCACATAGTATGTGCTCAATAAATATTGCTTATGGTTACTGGATGCTTAACTATATGATTTGTACAGGTTTATGTCATTTTGTGTCTGAATGTGAAGGTTAGGCATTTTGCTCAAGGTCACAGAGCTAAGGAAAAGCTGGCAGAATTAAAACTCAGCTAACTTCAAGCCTTGGCTTTTTGTGGTGTACCAGGGACCTTGGTGCTAATGAGAAGGCCAAGAAGGAAGTCAGGGAAAGTGTAGAGTACTGGTTTCTGGGACCTGCATATATGTTTTTTTCTTTTTTTTATTATTATTATACTTTAAGTTTTAGAATACATGTGCACAACGTGCAGGTTTGTTACATATGTATACATGTGCCATGTTGGTGTGCTGCACCCATTAACTCATCATTTACATTATCTCGTAATGCTATCCCTCCCCCCTCCCCCTGTTTTTTTCTTAATAGACTTTATATTTTAGAGGAGTTTTTGGTTCAAAAAAACTTGAGTAGAGGGAATAGAGAGTTCCGGTATATCCCCTACCCCCACACACGCACACCTCTACCACTGTCAACTTCACACCCCATAGTGGTATATTTATTAAAAACGATGACTCTGCGTTGACAAATAATTACTACCTAGTCCATAGTTTACATTAGGTTTCACTCTTGGCGTCATACATCCTGTGCATTATAACAGAGGTGTAATGACATAGATATACCATTGTGGTATCATACAGAATCTTTTCACTGCCCTAAAAATCCTGTGTGCTCTACTTGTTCTTCTCTTGTGCACTTGTGACCCATTGCAACCACTGATCTTTTTCCGGTCTTTATCATTTTTGCCTTTTCTAGAATGTCATATAGTTGGAATCACAGAGTCTATAGCCTTTTCAGCTTGGCTTTCCCCACGTAGTGTACACACTTAAGGTTTCTCCTTATGAAGCCATGTCTTTTCATGACTTGATAGCTTATTTATTTTTCAAGCTGAAAATAGTCCATTGTGTAGCTGTACCTCAGTTTAATTATTCATTCACCTACAGAAACATATGTTGGTTGCTTTTAAGTTTTGGCAATTATAAATAAAACTGCGATAAACATCCATGTGCAAGGTCTTGGTGGACATATGTTTTCAAACTGTTAGATTGTATATTAAGAGTATTTTTAATTTCATAAAAAAATGCCAAACAGTCTTCTGAAGCAAATCTTATTTTGCATTCCCACTAACAGTGAATGAGTTCCTGCTGCTCCACATCTTTGCCAGCATTTGGTGTTTTTGGTGTTTTAGACTTCGGCCATTTTTGGTTTTAATTTGTACTTTCTTAATGACATATAATGTTGAAAAACTGTTGAACAATATGCGTCTTTGCCCTTCCTTGTCTTTTAATTTCTACCTGTAAACCTTTGTGGAGACTGTATTTTGCAGCACAGTACACATTTCTTTTTGCCTTCATGGAATTACGTGTTCTTCTTTTGTGACAAGTATTCTGACAATTTCTTTGAAAGAACCATCTCTTCTCAACTCTTAGACTCTGAGTTTCAGATGGAGTGGATTCTGTCCTTTTTCTTATTTCAGGGGTGAGCAAAGAACAATCTTTTAATCAAAGTAATTGCTTCAGAAATAAGTACCTGACTTTTGGAGCCAATGATACCCAAGGAAACGTTCACTGATGTTATCAGGGCTTTCTTTCCAACTGAATTTGAACCTGGGAGAACATAAGGTCAGAGTTACTTCAGTCAACTTGTCACCAAGAGGCTTGAGGAGTTTATGCTACTTAGATTCTCAGAACTGCCTTAATTCCCATCTTTAGTTTAAAAGCCTGGCCTTTCTATCAAGCCACTGTACTTTTCAAAATCCACACAATTAATTGTTTTTCTGTTTAAGGCAGCCCATCCATTTCTATGATATATAGCTAAAGTTGTTATTTGATAAAGCACATGTGAAATATCACATTTCAAGTTATCTCAATTTTAGAAGACAACTAATCTCTTACAAGAAATCATACCATTGCCTTATTTATAAATCGAAAATATTCAGTGTGAATCTCTTGACCAGAAAAAGTGAACTTCAATTTCTACTTTCCATTTAGACTTTGATTGTATTCCAGCTGCCTCATTGGTGAGGTAGTCTTAAACATGATAAACCCTGAAGGAGATGGCTAATGAGTGTTTCATTAGTCAAATTCCAGACTCCATCAAGCATCCTTGCTAAAGCTGTTCGCCGTTGAGATTGGTTGTGGAAAAAAATGCCATTAGTTTGAAACTTTATTAACTTGAACTTCTGCAGAAGACACACAGTCTGTGCAGTTTCCTCTAGGATGTTCTCTTGGCCTGGAGGCAACCAGCTTGGCTGGGCATGGAGGAGACAGCTCTCATTTCATTAGGTATTTATGCAGTGGTTATCATGATAGCAGCCAACTCATTACAGAACAGGACATATCCAATTATTCTGAGTCAATGAGGCTCCAGTGACAAGGTAGTCCATGGGAAAATTGAGAGTAGGAAAAGGACTTTAGATGAGAGCATTTATTGTTCCTCTGATGAAGACGGATGCCAAGAAGCAGCTTCCCATTTTCCCTAAAATGCAACCTGTACTCCTCCTAAATTCCCCCATGGCTCCATATTCCCTGGCCATTTGACTTGAAGGAAAGAGAAGAGTGATCTCCTTCTTCTTGAAGTGCCAAGTAAATAGGAAACTCTGTAGGAAATGAAATATTGACATAGTGATCATAGCAATACAGTATAAAAGGATTTTGCTTATATGTCCATTTCCATTATGGCTTCCTTTCAGTCAAAGAGAATCTTATAGACTTTCTACATATTTTATGTCTAAGCTATTGTGAGTAGTGATTAATTTGGAATGTTAAAGACATATGGTATTTACCTCCTCCGATTGGCCTTTTTATAAAATTTCATAAATAAGGTTAGTGATACTCAGCACTAGCCACTCATTAAAATTGGTTTGTAACCAAGACATTGGTATTATTTTAAAAGTTCCCTAAGGAAAGATAGTGGCATCCAACATAGAGTACCACTATAGCCTTTCTAGCTATAGTACTAGCCCAGATTTTTACATATTTACCATTGGTTTTACCAATTGATTTTCATGGTTATCGGGTGATCATTACATTATGCGAAACTTCTATTTGTTAAGTCTAATGTTATTAGTAACAAAATTATCTTAATTAAACAGAGGCATTGGTGTGTGTGTATATGTGTGTGTGTGTGTATATATATTACTACATAGTAAAATATATATAACTACATAGTAAAATATATATATATTTTACTACCTATATATTATATATAAATATATAATATATAAACATATATATATGTTTACTACTAATATATGTATGTATGTATGTATGTACTACTAATATATGTGTGTGTACATATATATTTTACTATGTGTATGTATATTTTACTATGTAGTTATATATATATACACACACATATATTGGTAGTACATACATATATACATATATTAGTAGTAAACATACATACATACATACATATATTAGTAGTATATTAGTAGTAATATATACATACATACATGTATATATTAATAGTAAACATTTTCTGGAGGAGAACTTGCTTCATAAGTCAGAGGTAGGTGAAGAAAACAAATTCGGAAATGGAAAAATAATGAAGATCTGGATGTGAATATAATTCCAGCAAGAAATCAGAAAACTATAAATGTTTACTATTAATGGGGAACTGTTTGGTAGATCAAATTGCAAATTTAAAAACTTAGTTTAAAAGGCACAAAGTATAGCATAGGTAAAAATGCATGAAGAACATATTTGTGTATTTCACTGTATTACCGAAAGCAGTTGCTTGTTGTAAATATTGTCTTCCCCTAGAGACGTTTAGACACAAGAATTGTTCCAGATATGGCATGAGCCTAAATGTCTCTAACAGAACACAGTATTCTAAGGTTCTAATGTGCACTGCAACCTCTAAGTAAGATAAAAAGAAACCAGGTGTAATCACAGGCCTATGACCTTAGATATTTTCAATATCAAATCATCAAATATAGAGATTTCCTTCATAACATTCCTGAGAAGTGGCCAACTGACAGCCAAATAGAAAAGAAGATAAAAAATTCCAAATATAAGATCTTGCCTAGACATCACAAAGCCCAGCCATGTGGGACAAACAAGGAATTCTGGCTATATATATGGCTTAGAGCAAAAAACCTACAGGATTTCCTGCACTAAAGTGAGGGCCATAATGTGATGCCCTCAGCTCTAAGAAGCCACCAAGCACTGACCCTTCCTGATGTACACTGTTTCTTTACCAATATCCAGTTAGACTTATGTATATAGTAAATGCCCTCTAATATTTGCATAGTTATGATTTCTATAATTATACATTATCTTTTGTGAATGTGGTTCCAATTTCTAATTAAAATGCTAAGCATGAACATATCAAAGCATCATTTTGTATGCCATAAAAATATAGTTTTTATTTGTCAATTAAAAAATAAATAGGCCAGGCCCAGTGGCTCATGCCTGTAATCTCAGCACTTTGGGAGGCCAAGGCAGGCAGATCATCTGAGGTCAGGATTTTGAGACCAGCCTGACCAACATGGCGAAACCCCATCTCTACTAAAATTACAAAAATTAGCCAGGCATGGTGGTGGGTGCCTGTAATCCCAGCAACTCTGGAGGCTGAGGCATGAGAATTGCTTGAATCTGGAAGGCAGAGGTTGCAGTGAGCTGAGGTCACGCCACTGCACTCCAGCTTGGGCAATAGAGCAAGACTCCATCTCAAAGATAAATAAATAAATAAATAAATAAATAAAATTTTTAAAAGAGGTAGCGGGAAAGACAAAAATCAATACTAGCACAATTGTAAGTGAAATGGTATTCCTGTTCTGGCTTCTCTCCTTTCCTCTTTCCTAAATAATTACTACCAATAATTGCAATTGACTTGCCTTTTAATTCCGTGTATGGTTTGTTCTTATGTGCAGAAGTTTTAAATTTTTATGTAGACACTTCCATCAATTTTTTGTCTCATGTAATTTTTAAATTATCTTTATCTCCGAGCAGCATTTTTCTTCCTGAGATCAAATTAAGCCATTCAACCATATTTTGCTCTGTTCTGATTGATTGATTATTGACTATGTTTTACTCTCTTTTCCCTCCTACCTTCATCCCTCCTCCCCATTATAATTTCTAATGCTAGTTTCTATTTACCAAAGACTCACTATAGAGCCAAGTATTGCCCTGAGAATTTTACATTTTATATCATCTACCCACCAGCCCTGCATATTATTATTGTTCTCATAAAAGTTAAGAATTGCTCAAAAGTGTTATGAAATTAAGCAGATGTATTTTTCCAGCCCAAAACCTTTGGTCATAACTATTATGCTATTCTCCCTTATTTGTCGTTGGTTGCTTTTGTTGTTGTTCATTAAAAGATTTTGTACTTTTGGCCAATAGCTCGTTTCAAAAATATTGAATTGTTTATTTCTATATCTCTAAACTCTATAATAATATCCTAACATATGGTGTAACTCAGGATGCCATGAGTTGGAACATATAAATCTGAGAGCACAGCTTCCTTCACAGAACACAGTAACTGTCTTTCTTTACATTGTTGCTGTTGAGGAGTTATTTTAAATTACAAGAAATTTGGTATTGTATCTTTCAAGGTAACCTGTTTTTTTTCCCTTTCAGCTTGTTCACAAGTCTCATTTCCTAGCTCCATTTCCTACATACATGCAGGCCCCAAGGTATACTAAGTAAGCAAATTATGTTGGCTGGTAGGTGTTCAGAAGTAATTTTGAACACAAATGATTCCTGTTTTAGCTTGAACACACTAAACGCAAAGATTCTTCAGATGAGAACAGCCTGAGTAATGGCTCACTCAGTAACAGACAATTCTTGCACTATTTGTCTCAAATGTTGACATGGCATTAATGCTGCTATGGAACTAGATTTTTCAAAATCTCTGTGACTGAGAACTGGACAAATTATCCTGTTTCAGGTCTTGGCATAGGTGCACTTAAGGGCATGCATCTGTCTTGATGTGTCAAGAAAATGTCCTCTTAAACAAGGTGTGGGAATTCTCACCAGCTGGCTCCAGTAGGTTGTGGGGCAATAAGGAGGGTGGGAGAGATGACTTGGCATGGAAATTGGTGCAAAATCTGCAGTGCTAATAGATAACAGCTGGGGAAGGTAATGAGTCATTTTATGAGGATGAGGTGAGCCGTGTTTGTGCCAGGTCCGGGGACCACAGTGGCAAATGTGGTACAGACGGCAACCTCAGAATCCGAGAATTCTAATTAAGGATGAGAAAGGAACAGGGCACTGACAGGCTGTCAGCAGAAGAGCAGAGCACTCCGACCACAAAACCACTCGGAGGTTCCCACTCTGTCTTTGCTCTTTCAGAGATAATAAACGGATCACATTTTTAATTCCTGCAATTTTAGGGTAAAGTTAACCAGCAATGGGCATTCAGCCCAGAAGTGGCAGCATAAGTTAAGAATTTTATTCTTGATTTTTACAGTCCAATGTGTGTACACAAACACTCTGCTCCTTGCCCTGGTATCTATGGAGTAGCAGGACTTTTTTTTTTCACTCTGTTAAGAAACACACACACACACACACACACACACATTATTTAAATTGCAGAATGAATATATGCAATGCAGCATTTTAGAGGGAGTCCAAGGAGTTGGAAAACCATTGGACATCATAGATCAGAAGTCTTGGCAAATTGTAATATTGCAATTTCAATAAACTCACAAGTTTTTCCTTCCCATTCATCTCGTGTTAGTGGAGGCCCCATACAGCCATGAGAGCCTCATGCTCTTTGAAATGAAACTAAGGGGCACTCTAATCATAGATTGTTGTTTCTTCCTTTCTCGCTTCAAACACCAAAAAAAATATTTTATGTGTTAGTCAGCTCTTTCAGTGACTTTCCTCTATGACACCTTAGCTCTTGTTGAATCTCTATATAGAAATAAAAATTATCAATTAGGCCTGCATATTTGTCTTGCTAGAATTATACTTTCACCTCTTTCAAAGAAGTAGAAGATTGAGAATATGCAGCTTTCTTATAAGCACGTGCCTTACAGTGATGTTGAATTCAATCATGGGGTTGGATTCAGGAGTTCTTGGAATACAAACAACTATGAACAAAATTACTGAGAGCTCCATTCTCAAGAAGCCAAAGTACCTGTTTAAATTATTTGTGCATAATAGTGATGATCAACCTTAACAAAATTATCCAGGTCTTTTAAAACTCCAACCAATCAATGATAATTTCTGTTTTGTCTAAGAAAACTTGTGAGAATAAAATGAGAAATTAAAAGGTAAGTCAATACTTTCTATGATGGAATACTTAAAATAACCAAACGAGATATCTTATATATGTTTTTTGTTCTCTTGCATTGTTACAGAGAAAAAAATGAGACATCCATGATCCATAGTTACCAAGATGGAAACTTGTGTCAAAGAATAAATACTCTTCTCTTCTCCAACAATAGCCACATTCTGAGGATTTCACAAAAAAACCAGATGTTATCTCTTTGCCGATTTTTCCCTTCCTTTTTCTTGGCATAATTGTCATAGTGATAATTTCAATGCTTCTCTCTGTCAATGACTTCTAAGTCAGATCCCTGATTTTGTCATCCAGAATTCAGCCTGAATTCTGTTACTCCTGTATATTTTCCCATGACTATCCCTCTATCACTTTGGTCTCAGTAAGTCTGAATTCACTTACAGACAACTTCCAATGCAGCACCGTAGAACTGTATTTGTGGCTTTCAATGGTGCCTCCCTTCGCCAAGTCACTCAATTAGAACAATTTATTCTTTCTGTTAATTCCTTTTCTTCATATATTGGACATTATCAGAGTTAAAAGGTGCCTTTGAGAATATTTTAGTGCAGTCTGCTACAAATTCAGGAATCTCTTTCAGAATGTTTCTGATAGATGTTAAAATAACTTGCTTTAATTGCACACTTGCAAGTATTAAAAGATAAAGGTTTTTAAAGGTAAAATCAAGACTCTCATACAAATGTAGAACAAATGCACATCTCAAAAATTTTATTTAACTCCAGAATTACTGAAGTCACCAGTAAGATATTATAATTGATTCAAAGTGACTCTCAAAGAACCACACATTCTAGGCAAATCTAGAATGCTAAAAAGAATTTACATGTACATCCAAAAGGAGTTATAGGGCAATCATAATTTAGACACCACAAATTTGCACTTCAATAGACAAAAGTGATTTGCATTATTTTCAGTTTTTTTAATTTACGTAGTTACAAAATATCTCAAAGACAAAAGCTTGAGATACCCAAAAGGCTGCATCACACAGGATAGCCAGTGGCTTTTGTTTTGTTTTGTTTTGTTTTTGTGTTTTCTTTTGGTCTATTTCAAAATATTTCACATTTTTTCTTTACACAGGTAAAAATAAAGTTGTTGTGAATAGGCCATTTTCTTTTTTGACCTCATACTGGCAGAAGGTTTTCCTAATACAGAAGTAAAATGTTCATTCCTATAACGTTCCTCCTTGTTTTTCATGACACCTATTAGGGTAGCTCAAATGATTTTAGATTCTCTGAGTAATCCTTCAATAAATGCAGGCACTATTTGTCCCGTATTTCCTTCCTTTTTCTTTGTTAAATATTGTCAATTTTTTTAGCTTTTCTTTATATAAGACATTTTTCAAACATCTAAATACCTGAATTAGTCTCCTCCTCTTGACAAGCTATAGTGTTCTTGTGTGTTTTACCCATTTCTAAGTATTAATACATAGACGTAGTGGTTCTGCACTGAGAAATATTCAGCAGGTTAATGGGATACTTACCTGCCTTGATTGGACATTGTTTCTATTATGTAGCTTAAAATTATAAGACCTAATTTTAAGAGAGAGAGAGGATCAGTTTTGTCTATAAGCATAGCCTTACTGATACACTGGTCCAAACATGTTGTCTAGTTCCCTTCTCTACAAAACAATAAACTAATAACATGTACTGTGCATTGAAGATAGTAATGACCCATTGGGGTCACATGTTAAACTTAGGAGATATGACACACCATACAATTAAAGGTTATTTTTAATATATGTATATCTATGTCACACAACTTGAGTATATGCTGAAATAAACATCCCTAAACCTTTTATTTTTTCTTCCTCCCTTCATTCATCCTTTCTTTGCTTTCTTCTTTCCTCCTTTCTTTATATGAGATTCCTGACAACCGGCCAGCTTCATGGATATACAACCTGTCTGGTTGCAAAGGGCCGCATACTTAGAAGGACCCCACCCTTATTTTATCCTCTGGTGTCACTGTCTTGAGATTATTCAAACTCTTTAAACAAGGGGCCCTGCAATTTATTTTTCCCCGGACACAGCAAATTATGTAGCTGTTCTTTCTTGCCAAATAAGGTCTATGCCATCCTATTCACAAACAATTGATTCCTTGATAGCTATTCTTTTCTTCCCTTCCCACACCTACTGAAAACACTTTAGAATAGGTTTCATCCCTTTCCAACCAGAATGAGTGAGACACCAGCTGCCTAGCTATTCACCTAGCTATTCACTCCTCCTCTAGTTTTTTTGGCTCACAGAACCCAGTTAATCCTTTAATATACCTTTTTCATAATACCACTTTTATACTAAAACATCAAGACAATACAAGCTCTAAATTTTGCTGGAAATGCTAATAGTAATCTTTTCCTACCCTCTGATTTGCCCTTCCTTAATTCTAGTTGCTCCTTCCAAATTTTATTTTTAATTTACATGGCATCATCACTAAACCAAACCATGAATATCTTATAAAACATCTTACTTTTCTAGCATCTTATGAAATTCAATACATTAATCTAATTCTTCAACTATTTAACAAATATTAACTAAACAGGTGCTTGGTGGTAAGAACTACTCAATTAATGGCAGCAATGCAATGGAGAAAAAAACATACTTGGTGCCTATCCTCTGTAATTTACAGCTTAGAAGGGGGGACAGTTTTTAATAAGTTATTACTCACTTGTGAAGAGTGTCATGAAGGAATAAAATTGGGGACTATAAGAGAGAATTAAAGGAAGCATAATTTGCCTTCTGTCCTTTGACTATTTAAACCTCATGCATAGTTCAAAATACAGAGAAGCAGCTGCTTCTTAAATGTAGCTTCTTGTTTCTTATTTTCCTTGCTTACAGTATTTAGTCTGCTTATCCAATTCAACCCTTTTGCATTAATATTTTATTTCTTGCTTCCCCAGTTAGATTGTGGTCTAGACTATGCCTCATATGCTTTTTTTGCCCTTTAAGGCTCATTACCTTCTCTAGAACCCTTGCCTTACTATCCTTTTCTCCAACCCTGAACATGTATATATATGTGTACATATATACATACATATGCATATATACATGTGTATATGTACATGTATATATGTATAGATACACATATATATGTATATGTACATATATGTATATGTATAGATACATATATGTGTATATGTATATGTATAGATACATATATGTGTATATGTATATGTATAGATACATATATGTGTATATGTATATGTATAGATACATATATGTGTATATGTATATGTATAGATACATATATGTGTATATGTATATGTATAGATACATATATGTGTATATGTATATGTATAGATGCATATATGTGTATATGTATATGTATATGTATAGATGCATATATGTGTATATGTATATGTATAGATGCATATATGTATATGTATAGATGCATATATGTGTATATGTATATGTATAGATGCATATATGTGTATATGTATATGTATAGATGCATATATGTATATGTATAGATGCATATATGTGTATATGTATATGTATAGATGCATATATGTGTATATGTATATGTATAGATGCATATATGTATATGTATAGATGCATATATGTGTATATGTATATGTATAGATGCATATATGTGTATATGTATATGTATAGATGCATATATGTATATGTATAGATGCATATATGTGTATATGTATATGTATAGATGCATATATGTGTATATGTATATGTATAGATACATGTGTACATATATAGGTACATATATATATACACACCTCCATTTTTGTGCCCCTACAGCACTGAGTCCAGGATATCCTAACTGATTACTTAGACTATTTTATAGTAATCTGGTTTCTTCTTTTCGTCTCTCACTATTGCATTATTTCCATTTCCGTATGATTTGACTTTCTTTTATCTCTATTCCCAGTGCTCACCATGGCACCAGGCTCAGAGTAGGAGATACTCATCTGCTTCTGAATGGATGAAAAGATGATTAGTTCTACCAGGCCTGCTGTGTCTCTGAATTTAAATATTGAGGAATAATCCAAGTGATGGTTGCAGAATCCTTATGTCGTAGTGACTTATTACTAATTACAAATACTATGATATACAAAAAAATAGGAACATTTACACAATTAGAAAATAAAATCCCATTCTTGGCTAGGTATCTGACAATATTCTCTAGAGACAGAGTAGATTTCAATTACAGTTAGGGTGTAATGTATTGTTATTGTTCCTTTCATTACCAGCTAATTTTTTTAAGAGTACCTCTGCTGTGGTCTGGGATGCCTTTAGTAGGGTTTGGGATCACAGCTCCCTATAAGTAAAGATATAGAAAGTAGAAGTATCCTGCACATGTATCTGAAATATAGGTAATTCATTTCCTGATGTAGGACGTGGGACACTTAGGGTTACAATCCTGATGTATCTGGAATGGCCTTACAAACCATCAGAGAAGGAGGAGGCAAACCTCACATACCTAATTAGCATCAAAATCTTTCCATTTTCTCCTTTGGTTTAAGGTTGCCATCTTGAGGGGAGGAGGGAAGATCAGGGATAAGTTATTGGGATTTAAACATTTATTCAGACTTTCCTCACCATAACAACCTTTGATTTGGTAATTGCCTAGCACCCATAGCCAGGTTTTCTCAAAGTTAAATACATGAAAAGTAGATCATTATGATTTCATTGGCAGAATCTGACCACTATCTACATAGATTTATTTTATTTTATATCTTAAAAGAAAAATAATGTTGGTAGTTATTTTGTTTTAATGAGGAAATAGCTCTTAGCCAAGATATGATATATGTCTTTAAATATTTAAGGGCTCTCACATGGAATAATTATTTGAGTTTTACTATTTGACTTCAAAGGGGATAACTAAAATCAATAGATGGAAGCAACAGGAAGCTAGATTTTAAGACAATACCAAAGAAAGGGAACATTTTATTAGTCAAACATACAAAAATGGAATGCAACTGATTCATGAAGCATTAAGTTCTTTATACATGGAGGTGCTCAAATAAACATTGGTTATGTAAGCATTTAACAGGGCTATATGTATTCATATGCATCTCTTTGGGCAAGATGTGTGTTAACTGTTTGCTAAGATTTCCTCCCACTCTGACAATATTTCTGTACCCTTTCTCCAACTAGTGAAGGCTGAAGAACCAGTTTCTTATACTATGAACATGGTAAACACAATGGTTCTCTTGGTCATTCCTATGCTAGTTCACCCATGACCTGACCCAATATCAGAATGGAGTTGTCCTACTGCAGGTCAGCTGCAGTGAGTTAGAAAATCGTCTGGCATAGAATAAGCACTTAATACATGTTAGCCATTATTACTGTTGTGGTTTTTGTTGTTGTTGTTGTTTGCAGGGAAGAGCACATTTCCCAAGCTCTAACTCTTCATTTACTCAGCTGGATCTGCCAACACAACTGAGGATAAGACTGTCTTTCTATTCTGAAAATTGACACCTGAATGCAGAAATTAAATGGAGTGATGTAAAGAAAGAGTGATGGATTATGTTAAAATGAAAAGTGCACTTTATGGTTTATGTGGTGTTTTTATATCCCTTACCTCATTTGTGATTTTTCCAGTAGCTTCAGGAGATAGGTCAGGAATTACCATTCTGTCTCTGACATGAGAAAATTGATAGCTAGAGTGGCTGTGTGGCATCCACAAAGTTACTTATACCCAATAGTGCGGGATTTTAAACACATCTGCCCTCAGATAATAAATCCAGGGCTTGATCTAAAATCTAACCATCTACATAGCATATACACAAACAACAATGGTGTGCCATCTCTAGTTGGTGTAGATGTCTTAATTCCTCAAAGTAGATGCAAAGCAGTCCTTGGTGGGTAATAACTTCAACCTTCTTGAGAATAAAGATAGTTTTGTTGATAAGTGAACACCATTTCACTCCTGGCTAGCGAGAATAAGACTACGGCTTTTGCTTTTTGTTATAAATAATGGTCCTAATCATACCTTGTGGGAACTACTACTTTAAAATAATAAGGCTGAGACTTGATACCTTATTCCAATTAAAAAATAGCCTGAGTTCAGAATAGCACACACATAAGTGATGATTACATTTTTTCCTTTCCCTTATTATGGAAGAATCCAGGGGTTATTTTAGTATCAGGAGAACCATATTTTTATAAATGGACTTGGAAGCTAAACATACTTTCTCTTCAGTTACCAACAAATTTTGACAAGTGACTAATGCATCAGGCTCCATCCTATCAGTTTTGTTTGCTCTTTCTCTTGTTCTTTGTCAAGAGTCTTCAATAAATTGATTAGTATCAAAGGGAAGATCTTAAATCTTGGAACTTTTCTTTTTGGAATCTGTTAATTCAGTTCCTGTCACACCTTCCTTTGATTTTTTAAAAAATCTCCCCTTAACTGTTCTGGGATCTCACTGCTGCTCCCACACGCCTAACACCCGTCCCCTCCACATTCACCCAAAGGGAGACACTGGGGGAGGCAAGTGTATGGAATGTCTTTGCATTTAGATGCTGGAACTCTGACATCATCTCTTTTATTCATAGGTTTATTCAACACATATATTCTGAGCACCTACAATGAGCCAGACTCTGGATATGTAGAGATAAATTAAATTTACGATCCCTCTTCTTATGGAACATATAATTTAAAAATGAATACACACTTAAATAAATATATAATTAAGTGTATAATTAACAATTGGAAATGTGCTATAAATGAAAACTACAGGATGATACTAGAATAGGTCAAGTTTTTTATTTTGCCTTTTTTGTCCCAACATTTATGTAATGGAGTTCTTAACTCATTGCTGGTTCTTAATTAATTGCTGAGAAAATTAAATCACACAGTGTGAGTGAGTGCTTAGTATAGTGTCACACATATGCATTATCCTTAAACAGTATCATTATTGTTCATAAAAATCAGTTTCTCTTCTTCACCAAAGGATAGAGACTCTCTTTTTAGGCAAGTATTAATTTTATCAATGAGTATTCTTTGGTAGTTGTTCAACTTAATTATAATCAGGATCCATTGTAGTCTTTAAAACTGATAAACATCATACATATTTCTTAATTATACTTCTCTTTTCCATTATCTCAAGGTTTTGTTTTCCCTCCAACACCCTCACTTCATGAAAATAATAATCAATAAATTAAGCTTCTTGGAATTTCCTCTCATTTCTAATTTCTGCCATAATGGATTTTATACACTAAGACTTCTATCACATATTCAAGCATAATTGTTTTTGCGGGCAATGTTTCCTGTAATATATGGGTATTGATGAGTTTTCAGGCATATTTTTCACTTGTTCTGACAATCTGTCAGTTTGGCACTTAAAGAGCAGAGAGGATGCTTCAGATCTGCCAAGATCAATGACTCTCATTCTCATGACACAGTGAAATATATGGCAATTTCTTTCCTTTGTTTTCACTTCATTTCAGTTGTGTAAGTAGTATTTATTTTATTTTATAAAAGTAATTTAAGTCTTGATGATAAACTTTGCAGCAAAAATTTGATTTATAAGTAATTGGATTGAGATAAGAATGTCCTGATTATTCTATTCATTCAGTGAAGCATAGTAACTAGGGTCTGGGGATCTGAAGCAGAGTTCCTGGACGAGGCCAGGTCTCTACCGACTTGGGAAGTGGGCATGCAGCATAAGCTCTCTGAATGTCAGTATCCTCATGCAGAGGATGGAGATGAGAACAACACCCACCTCATAGCACTGTCATGAGAAATGTCAGTTACATGCCAAATGCTTACCCCAGCACCCGGGTCACTAAACATTCAATACTTATTAATGATTACTGTTATATGTTCCAAAAATGTTGATGAAACAACTATATTTGGCAAATCCTGTGCTAAGTGTAAGTATTCACTATGTTAAGCTTTTTGTTCAACTGCTATTTTTGCCTTGGGCCACTTGCTTTCTCCACCTCAGTTTTTTTCCTACAAAAGTGAAATAAAATAAAACTCAGCCATTCATAAGAAATGGTTAGGCTTGCTTGGAGAGGATTACATATATTGCTCCTCTACAAAGCTCAAACGTTTTCAAGAAGTTACTTCATCTTCCTTCAAATTCGCACTTTTCTCCCTCTCATCACTATCAATCTTTGTTTGTGTGAGTGTGTTCCTTCCAAGTTTTTATTCCAGCACTAAAGTGTAGTGGAAAGAAATCAAGCTTTGAAGGCTGACAGACATAGGATTGAATTTAGAATTTTCCCTCACTGGTTGCATGGTCTTGAGCCACATGTCTCTGAGTCTGAGACTTGCTCTCTCTAAAGGGGGAATAATGCCAGCTAATTGGTTATTTTGAGGATTAGTAATAATTGTAGGTGCTCAATTAATTTCCTATTTTAAATTAATTTGGCCAATTTGCTGTGTATACTATCTAAATTTTCACTTAATTATATTCTGGCTTGTCAGTTTCCTAAAATCTTAATGTGTGTGTATTAGATTTGGCTTTAAGTTTTTGAAGAATGATTCTGTTATGGTATGCAAATTCTTTATGGCTGAAATAATTTTGGTAAATTTGTGCTATAATTTAGGTTGAGAAATTAGTTGCCCTTTATGAATTAAAAAAATTAAAACCTGATTACATTTTTCTAAATTAATTTTGTTTTCAAAAGGGAAACAAAACTTTTAGGTCTGAGATTTATGCTTAAAAATGTAAGCAACCTAGGAAGAAAAAGACACTCATTTAACTTTATTCTCACTGAAGTATAAGCGTTAATGGGAGAAGGAAAATTAAAATGAGGGTAATGGTTTTTCCAACTGCTCATGTAAAGGCAGGCTACCTCAAAGGCTTGGTTGTAGCTAACCATGGGCTATGCAGATTGCTGAGCAGTAAATCCTTGTTTATTTGTAATATAAATCTTATGTTATTATTCAAATTAAGTTCATTGAGTGCCTGCTATCTGCCAGGCATTGTGGAGACTCATGAGGATGAGTGAGGCATGTTTTATGTTCATAAATAACATATGCAAGAAAAGAACAGAAATTTTACCACACACAAAAAATCTTATAATGAAATATTTACATGATGTTCTAATTCAGTAAACTAGTTTTGACTATCACTATGTGTAAGAAACTTCTGTGTGTCACTGAAGCACCATCTTGATTTTTCTCGAGTTTATCATGTAAAATCATCTACTCATTTGGTTTCTTTCTTTATCTTCCCTGCTTGGAACTCAGAAGAAATCGGTGAAATAAAACATTTTTATAATGGGCTTTGTTCAGTATTTCAACCATGAAAATTTACCCTTTAAACATAAATTTATATTGGAATTGCATTAAAATATTATAGTTTTAAATGCTGATGTTAAAACATTTTCCCTAATAGCACTTATTTTGTGAAAGGCAGAGTATATAATCCTGGTATTTTACTATTTAGCTAGTTCCTAGGACTTCTTTATGACTATTCTCAACCTTAATAGCTACCATTTATTGAGCACTTATTATATGTTAGATCCTGGAGTAACTGTTTCATATATATATTGCCTTATTTAAGTATCACTTCTACCTTATAAAGTAGATATTTTAATCTTAATTTTGCCCATGAGGATCCTGAAGCACAGCAAGCCTAAATAACTTCCCAAATCCACAAAGCTAGAAAATAGTTGAGTTGGCCTTGAACTCAGATATTTAACTTTAGATTTATCAGATGCTAAAATCCTTGGCTCTCAACTCTGTGTACAGTATTAGAATGCACTTACAAATTGTTCATAATGCTTAATTTGTAAAATCCATTTTTTTTCTCATTTTCAGGTTTTAATTTTAAAAAGTGCTCTGATATAGAACTATTTCTTCTCCAAATCACCACTTTCAGTAACGTGCAAAATCAGATACCCACATACAAGTACTTTCAGTGCCTAGGGTGCTTTTTTTTTTTTTTTTTACTTATTTCATTTTATTTTTTTATTTATTTATTTTTATTATACTTTAAGTTTTAGGGTACATGTGCACCTTGTGCAGGTTAGTTACATATGTATACATGTAAAATCCATTTTTTTAAGATGATGGATATGCACTAAAATTCACTTTTGGTTTTACTGAGGGCGGTTTTCTTCAAAGGGGAAATGGAAACATTATAAGCATGGACATGAGTCTGATTTTGCATTTGAGTTCTCTCTTACCACTTAGAATTAGGGCAGTTGTGGATTTTTAGTTAAAGGCCCGATTTATGAGCATTGCTAGTGTGAGAAAGGCAATGAGAATCTTTGAAACTAAAAATGCTATGATCTAGGATGGGTGCACACATTAGTTTTAACATATTTGATCCTCTTTCTTCTCATTCTTCCCAAAAGACTACTTCATGCTTGAGTGACTAGCTAAATGTAAAATGGAGACTTCCTAGTTATCTCAGGAGGGTGCATTTTCATTCCAGATGTCCTGTTTGCATGCATTGTGTCCAGTGTTCATAGTTTATTTATAAGTTGGATTCATGGATTTGTGTTGGAAATGTCTTTGTTTGAAAAGGCATTTGCATAAAGAAACATTTTAACTCAATAAATGGAAAAATACTATTCTAATATGTACACAAAAATCTCAGGTCACAGAAATTTTTAAACTTGTATTTCTGATCCTATTTTTTGTGCATAATACTTTCAGTAATGATTATATTCACTTTTTCTGAAGATAGAATAGGAAGGTCAATGATGGGGTATTAGCATTTAAAGTCTAAAGTATATTTATTTCTATTATTGAATCAGAAAATTAGGTTAAAAAAATTACCAACTCATAAAATCAAAGTCCTATTGTACTCCACTTTCCATCATACTAAACCACTTACCTCACCTCAAAAGCAAAAGGAAGGCAAAATGCATCTTCCACTTTCCATTCATTAGGTCTTGAATATTGAGTGACCAGGGTCAGTGGCTAGATGAGTAGCAGAGCATTAATGTTGGACATCATCCTGCCCAATGCTTGTCAGATGACTTTGAATATTACCTAGTAAGTAAGAACATATATTTTACATTACAGTCCAGCACACACACATGTACATACTAATTGTAATAAATGATTTCAAAAATATGTTTTACCTTTGCTATGTGTCATATTCTCTGACAATATCCCATTCCATTCCATTCCATTCCATTCCATTCCATTCCATTCCATTCTATTCTATTCTATTCTATTCTATTCTTCTATGCCCTATGTAGTCTATTCTATCTTTCTATGCCCTATGTAGTCATGCCGTTTTATTCTTTCTTCTTTTAAGTTTGGTCTCGACTCATCATTAAATTGGGTTCATGACCCATTAATGGATCATGACCTGGAGTTTGAAAAACATTCTGTATAAATAGGGGGTATTTGTAAGAGGTTAATAATTAAGACAATGACAGGATCACATGAGTTTGACCAAATGTTTAGTATGAACTGACTGAAGGAGGCAGTTCTTCAAGTGAGAAGTGATGAGGGACTGAACCAAGCTGTGATAATATAAATAATAATGCTAGTCAAAATGTACTGAACAATGTCTTTGAGAATGCATTATGCAAAACTTCATTTTGGGTATATTCTATGATTTAAGACCTTTAATAACTGTGCAGATACAATAGGTACTATTTATTATCTTCATTTTACAGATGAAGGAGCAGAGGCTTTGAAAATACTTTTCCCGATTCTACAGAGACTTGAGACTGGCAAAGTCAGAATTAAAACCCAGATTTGCATGACTGTAGCCAAACTCTCATCCGTTACCTTCCTATCTTCTTTACCTCCCCCCGAATATTGTGGGTTTTATTATATAAGGATCAATACGTTTTGTATGGATCCATAACTTGCATCCAAAGAACATGTCTATAGTCTTTTCCAGATGTTTCAGAAGAGGCCATGGAATTTTCCTAAAAAGAAAGACATTTTAAATGTAGAACTGTGAATTTCTCAAGTTGTCAATTCCCTTGAAAATAACAGACCTCCTGCTTGTTTGTTTTTATGCCGTTCCTCTACCAAGGTGCTTGTTTTCATTTTGTTTGGAAATATGATGTTTCACCTAAACCTTTCAGAAATGGAAATATAATGATGTTTCACCTAAACCTTTCAGAAATAGATACTATTTCCTTTGCAAGGCTATACTTAATGTCATCAAGTGGAGTGACAGAGTGAAATGCAGAAGATAAAATAAATTGAACATGCACTACAGTTTATAAGTTTAGCTTAAGTTGAGTGTCAGCTCTCCTGGATAAGCTCTCAGCACACTCATTGACTTGGGTCATTTGTTCTCTGAATAGGCTGACATATCCTTACAAAAGGAGAAATGCTAGCAGCCTGGCTTTTCTTTTCCATTCTTCGTTGCAATACTCAGGAAAGGAAATCCAGTTTCTGTATACCATGTTTTTAATGGCTCCCCTTGACACTGTATAAGGTACTTGTTGACTAAATGCCTAGATGATTTTCTAGAGGAGAGGGAAGTAAGATTGGGCATTTACCATCTTTGATGTAATGGTGTGCGTTAAATGTGTGCATGGTATGCATGGCAAATGTAAAAATATTTGGGAGAATGCTGAGAATGATCATTTTAAACATTTGTTTACTTTGTATGAAAATTTTTGGATAATCACATAAAGGAGAGTGTTTTCTCCATGCCACCCTTGGGCAAATACAGTTTTGATGCAACAATATTCGGTAGTATACTTTAAAAAATATTTTATCTAGCTGATATTAAGCAATCCCATCAAGGGATTCTTCATTTTGTAAAATACAGTTTTCTTTTAAATATCTTGAGCAAAACTTTCGTATACAAAGAAGGCTGGTTTTAAAACAAGACATATCCAGAGCTAAATGTAGTTTCTGTCACCTATTAACATTGTGACCTTGTGTTTAAATGTTCCCAGATGAGGTGTCTTTATGTGGAACATAGGTCAATAATACTCAAACGTGATAGTGTTAGTATCAAAGGAGATAAATAAGGCCTAAAAGAGTCTCTGGCTCAAGGTCATGGCTCAGTAAAGATTCATTCCTTATTCTTTCCAAACATGAGAACGCATACACTGAGAACCCTGATACTGTTTAAGTATTCTAGATAAAATTCATAGATATGGCTAGTAAAATTCAATGGTATATAGACATTACCCCTTAACTACACAAGTAAATATGTTTTATTTCAACATATATTTGGGCACCTATATTACAACTGGAAATTATATATTTAGCTGTAGTTAAGGTCCATTGATAATTCTCGTTGTAATGTTCAATGAATCTCCCTACTTACCTAAGCGTTCTGTCAAAAACTGAGTTTATTGGAAAGCGTCCAAATCAGCTAAAAAACTACTCTTCAAAAGGAATTTTTACTGTGTTATATATTCTTGTTCTGCTACATGAGTCAGGATAAAGGGAACCATTTAGTTAAATAAAGTTTTTATCTCTATGCTAAAAGGCAATTTATGGAGAATAAAACCTAGAATTACATTGTGTTCAACTGTACTGAATTATCCATTTACTCTGAGAACATGGAGAGTATCAGTAGTTTATTCTCAGTAGAGTACAAGGGTTTTCAGCAATAAAAAGCAAGGTGTTTGAGGGTAGTTGATCCCAGTGGGTAAATGCCTCCAGAATTCTGAATGTAGAGTTATGATGAGAAACAATCCATGGGAGGATAAACAAATGCATGAATGGATATATAGAATTTAATTGAAACAGCAATTAATAGATTACATAGCAAGCAGTTTACAAATAAGATATAAATAAATAAGATTAAATCAGTTTTTAACATGGCACAAGGGAATCTAATTAGAAGGAAGACATGCAAAGGATATAAATAATATTCTTAATATATTCTTCTGGGATGAAAGAAATTTAATAAGTCAACTTTTCCCCACAGTAGTTTTATTTATTTTGGATGAACTCGTAGGCTCATCTTGTACTTGTGTTCTATTCAAACAGTACTATGGCTCTAAGTGTGTTTTTCTGCATTATCAGAAAATGCAAAATACTGTGCTCTGGCTTAGTGCTGATGTGACCTTGGTTTATGTTATACCTACAGGAACTGTCATACAGCAGAGCAGTGGGTTTTTATGCTTCTTGGTTTTCACCGCATAAAAGATACTTTATATGAAGCAGTCTTAAATCAGTTGATCTCTTAGAATCTCCAATGTCAGGCTCTTTAAGTTGGAGACAAGAAACAAACCACGAAAAAAATTTAGGCTTCTATGAGCAGAAACAAATGTTGAGTAGTAGCGTTTATTTATTCACCGAGTCTGTCATTCTACTGATATTTGTTAAGCACCTGCAGCATGCAAAACAATCGGTCTCTAAAATCCATATGCAAGACAAATGTACTTTAAGAAGGTGCAATATCACAGAGAAGGACTGCCCCTGAGTTAGTCCAGTGTGGGATGTATGACCTTCATGCTCAGAAAAGGTCACTGTTTCTTTAACTGAGTACAAGACGAAGTCATTTGCTTGCCCTCAGTTGCCAAGAGGTAGAAGAAACACATGTGATTAAATACTAGCATTATGCTCGAACTGGAAGAAACTCACATTCTATGAGGTCCCAGGGGTTGAGATGGCACGGATGAGCAGATTTGCTTTATTCTAATGCAGTCTTGGTCATTCATCCACTGAGTAGAAGGGTGGATACCATATTTAAATTATTTAAAATTTCTTACTTAGTCTCTCTTATTTTCTGTCTCTCCTGCTCCGTTTTTCTTCTTCTCCTTTGTTAATGCCCATGTTTTGTCATATGTCTGGAAACAAGCAAATGTTTACCTGAGCATATAAAAACTGGGCTTTAGAAGCAGACAGACCTTAGGTAGAATTCAGGAGAAATTCACATTTAGCTAGCATGAACTCTTTTTTTTTTTTTTTTTTTTTTTTTTTTTTTTTTTTTTGAGACAGAGTCTCGCTCTGTCACCCAGGTTGGAGTGCAGTGGCACAATCTCGGCTCACTGCAACGTCTGCCTCCCGGGTTCAGGCAATTCTCTGCCTCAGCCTCCTAAGTAGCTGAGATTACAGGTGCCCGCTACCACGCCCGGCTAATTTTTGTATCTTTAGTAGAGACAGGGTTTCACCATGTTGGCAAGGCTGGTCTTGAATGCCTGACTTCGTGATCCACCCACCTCGTTCTCCCAAACTGCTGGGATTACAGGCGTGAGCCACCGCGCCCGGCCTGAACTCTTAATAATCTACACATTAGCCAGAGTGAACAAATAGTTTAGTTTTTCTTGCTTCTAAAATGTGGATAACAATGTTAAACTTGTGAGTTTTCTAAAACAATTCTCCAGAATATATGTAAGAATAGTAAAGTGGCTGGCATAAAATGAACACTAGTAAGTGATGGAGAGCAGGATGTAGCACATGATGACAGAAGCAGAGACAAGCAAAAGAGAAAATACCAAATGATGACACCAGGAATGAAAGGTATCTTCTGGACAGAATTTCCAAATAGAGGAAGGAGCTAACTAGGTGGTCAAGGCAAAGAATGCCAGCTGCAGCAGAGGAAGCAGAGTGTGCAACGGCATAGAGGCACCAAAGAATATACTGCATTTATGGAATTGCAGTTTTTTGTTTGTTTGTTTGTTTGTTTTTAAGATGGAGTTTCGCTCTTGTTATTCCGGCTGGAATGCAATGGCGCGATCTCGGCTCACTGTAACCTCCGCCTCCTGGGTTCAAGCGATTCTCCTACCTCAGCCTCCCAAGTAGCTGGGATTACAGGTGCCTGCCACAATGCCTGCCTAATTTTTTGTACTTTTAGTAGAGACAGAATTTTGCTATATTGGCCAGGCTGGTCTCGAACACCTGACCTCAGGTGGTCTGCCCACCTCAGCCTCCAAAAGTGCTGGGATTACAGGGGTGAGCCACAGTGCGCAGCTGGAATTGCAGTTCTAAAAGTAATAGAGGGCAGAAGAGTTGTGCAAGGCCAGATCATGAGGTGTCTTGCAATCTGCAGCCTCTTTAGAAATTGGCACAGAGATTACTATTGCTGTCCAGTTAGAGTCAAGGGTTTTTCAGACAGGGGAAACTCCTTAGGCTGAAGTCACAGTGTAGCATCCAGGATAACATATTCAAGCCCAAGTAAATTTCTCTTAGCTAAATAGATTTGGTAGGTTTAATACTATATATGACTGGAAGATAAGTTGGTATTCATTTATGGGGTGGTATTTATTAAACTAAAAAAGAATAGGTAAAACCACACAGGGTATGCACCTATTTAATTTTTTTATGAAGTTAATCATAAAACTAATATTTTAGGAAGAAAAGGTATGCTCAATAAATAATAAATTCTATTACTGAGTGTCATTATATGATAATGGAGCAATCACAAAGTAAAAATAAAATAGAATAGTATTTTAATTAACCTAATTAAGTCTACAGTGGTTAAAACCTTAAGAAGTTTCAGTTGAATGTACTGTTTGAAGAAATTAGCATATTAATATAAGATAATTATTATCATAGTACTTCAAATGTTATGAGGTCAGGGTTAAGAGAAAAAGTTATTATGAATATTAAAGAAAGTAATAAATCAATAAAAGGAATAATTTAAATTACTTTGAAGTCTTCTAAACATTTAGCAATTTGGATAAATGAGTAATCGGGGACTTATACCTCACATCCAAAATATATTTTCATAAACAAGTTTGGACAGCATATCAAATAATTCTGAGTGCACTCAGCAATTTTAGGGCATTGATTTTTAGTCAGCATGCAAGCGAGGTCTAATGTTTCTACTTTGGTATCCAAAATTTTCAAAGAAAATTTAGATTTTTTTTCAGTAACAGGATATTTAAATGTGTTTTTCAGCATTAGCAGAAAATGCAAAATACTGTGCTCTGGCTTAGTGCCGACGTGACCTTGGTTTATGTTATACCTACGTGAACTGTCATACAGCAGAGCAGTGGGCTTTTATGCTTCTTGGTTTTCACCCCATAAAAGATGCTTTATATGAAGCAGTCTTAAATCAGTTGATTTCTTAGAATCTCCAATGTCAGGGTTTTTAAGTTGGAGACAAGAAACAAACCACTAAAAAATTTAGGCTTCTATGGGCAGAAACAAATGTTGAGTAGCAGCATTTACTTATTGACTCAGTCTGTCATTCTACCGATATTTGCTAAGCCTCACACAATAGGCCAACTCCTGTGAGCAACAAACTAAAAAAATTTTCAGTTGTTTAACCAAATAGTTTATTTTCTTGCTCACCTGTGAGCCCTAAGAAGTATACGCAAATGAATGGCTCTCTTCCAAGTGATGACTTAGGGGACCAAGCTCCTTCCATCTGATGACTCTATCATCTTTAATATGGGATTTTCAAGACCATTCTAAGGGTTGTCTGCATTGGCAGATCATATGCAGATTTGTATGTGACTGTTGGAAGCTGACATTTAATTATAATTTTCTTTCGAAATAATATAATTTGTGATACTTTTCATACTATCAAAGCAGCATCTATCTACCTATTCCATAATTAACTATTGAAATAAATTTGGTTTGTTATAAACTATCACACAAAGATTGCAATATAAAATGTGATTTAAATATTTGAGAATGAGTCTCAGTATAGTACAATAAATTCAGAGATGAATGTAGAATCTTGTGAAGATGACAAATTATGCAGATAACAGAAAACGTGTATCTAAATAACTACTAAGAAGTTAGCTAAAGAAAGAAAAGGAAGAGGAGGAAGAGAAAAGAGGAAGATGGGGAGGGGAAAGGAAAAGATAAGGAGAAGGAGAAAAATAGGAAGTATCAGCAGCAAGGTATTGGACATTATTCTCATTCAATAGCCCAGTTGTTCCTTAGGTATAAGAAATAATAGGCAGAAACATTTTCCTTCTTATGTTCCTGAAAATCCAACCCCTAATGTAGGAACTATCGAACTCAATTCAAAATCAAAGTGATTTGCCCCAAACTTTCCTATCTCAAAACCTCCAAATCATCTTGGACTCTTGATTCAAGTGTTCTGTCTCTAGCCTCTGATGTACTTACTTCTACTTATTTCAAGTGACTCTTAGTTTAAACTCCATGGCTACCCAGCTGTCACCTTTGTGACTGACCTCCCTGAAGTCAGTTTGAGGGCAAGATCACCTCCTCTCCCACAGAGGCTGGAGTCAGCATAAGTGTTTACTAGTTATGCAGTATTGTACAAAGGATCAGTGAGATTCTTCTAGAAAATATGTTGACAAACTTTTAAAAACAGTCATATATAATGACATACACATTACATAATTCCATTAGTTCATGGATATTTTTACTAAATGCAAAGCTACATAATGAGTGAGAGTGAATTGGTATAAAATAGATTTGGAGAAAGTTGTCAGGATAATAATAGTACAGATAGTTCTCAGATTCTCAAAAATGGTAAAAATTAAAGACAGAAATACTGGGAATGTTGAAATAAGGCAAACTTGAGAACAAGAGTAGTAGAGAGACTAGGCATAAGACATTATTTTGTTGTCAAGATACTTTCTTTCTGATTTCACTCTGAAATCTAGTTTTAGCTTCTGTTAGTCTTGGTTCATATTATCCAGCTCTTCAAGTGTACACTCTGCCTTACACTCTCAATTTGAGGGTTCACTATTGACTACTAAAGACTATAGTCTCCTTCAAATCTGGATCCTTCTTTAATTTTTCACCTTCTGCAACGATTTTAGAATTTTATTTTATTTATCACCCCATTTAAATAAGAGGCTGCCGAACATCTCCTATAAGTATATAAGGACTCCGTTTCTTCAAGAGAGGGGAATCTTTTTCTATTCAAATAGCTTGGAAACATTGATTAAACCTGCCATATATTAAGGCCACAAAAACCTCAATAAATTATTTAAATATATAAATATAGAACACTCTCTTTGATCTCTATACAAGAAAGCTGGAAATTAAAAACAAACTGAAAAGAAAAACGCCAGTTTCACCTGGAGATTTTGAAAACTTGCTCAAAGGCCCATAGGTCAAAATGAAAATGAAAATGAAATTGTAAATTTCAGGTACACGATAAACTTACAGAAAACAAATATTAATTTTTTTATTAATCTAAGACACCACCGTTTGTAAGATGCATGGTTCTCCTGTGTTCATTAACAAGAAAATTTCTGCCCATAAACCATGACTCAACTCTGTTACAGTCGTTAGAATTTTTCTCCTACTGTGACACTAAGTGCATTAGTATTGCAGCCTGAGTTGGGAGAGCGCTCCACTATTATCTCCCGAATTCTCTTCCAAGCCGTTGACACCCATTTTGAAATTTTTAAAGGTAGATCTTCTTGGAAAGTGTCCATAGAATATTTTAGATCAACAAAATAAAGGTATTTGAAACAGTAACTAAACTTAGCTTTTCAGCATCAATAAGGCACATAAGCCAACAGGAACAATGTCCCAGTCTATCCAGTTTCCAACATTAGTTATCAGCTATGTCAGGACTGTAACCTGGCTGATAATCATTGGAAATTGATCAAAATGGAGCGTAGTGTACTAACATGCATATCATTCACCCCTAGATGAAGATATCTCTTAATTCTAAAATATGTCATAAGTTGAAATGACCTTAAAAAGTTGTGTCTCAGAATAGATAAAATATAAATTTAGGTACTAGAGAACACAGCTAAGGTATTGCTCAGAGGAAAATTACTGGCCTTACATAGATGAATTAATAAAATGGGAAAATTTAAGTGAATTAAGCAATTAGGTTCAAACTGTTAGAAAAGAAAAAAAATAAATCCCAAGGAAAGGAGAACAGAATTAATAAGGGTAAAACTAGTAATCAATGATTTAGGAATCTGAGAAACAATAGAATACAAATACAAGATAAAGAAAGAAATATCTAAGGTGCTTAAGAGAGAAAAATGGGGAGCATGAAAACAGAAAATTAGGGAGAAACAGCCACTGATAAAAGAGAAACTCAGTTTCCCTCAGTCATAAAGTGGGGATAATAAATTCATGCCGATTCATGTAGTTTTAGTGGATTAGAGTTCATACATTTAAAGTTCCTGGTACTGTGCCTGACATATTGGAGATACTCACTAAGGTCAAGTATGAGTATCACTACCTCTTCCATTATTGCTGCTGCTACTAATGCTACTACCGCTAATGCTATGACCATTCCCACTGTTTACCGCTAAACAGTGGTGTTAATAATAACATGCCTGGGATGCTTCTGAATAGCTGAGATGGACACTAATACCTAAGTCAAGGAAAGTTTGCTGAAAAGATGAAGACCAAACTGAATCTTGTAGTACAACTAAGAGATAGGGAAAAGATCATGAGAGAACAGAATCCACAAAGGCAAGAAAAGAAGGATGAGACCAGGTGGAATGGCTCATGCCTATAATCCCAGCACTTTGGGAGCCAGAGGCCGGTGGATCACCTGAGGTCAGGAGTTAAAGAGCAGTCTGGCCAACATGGAGAAACCCCATCTTCACTAAAAATACAAAAATTAGCTGGGTGTGGTGGCACATGCCTGTAATCCCAGATACTTGGGGGAGCTGAGGCACAAGAATCACTTGAACTCAGGAGGCAGAGGTTGCAGTGAGCTGAGGTCATGCCATAGCACTCCAGCCTGGGTGGCAAAGCGAGTCTCAAAAAAAAAAAAAAAAAAGAGATGAGAGATCTTTGTGGATCCATGCATTTTTTTTCAGCAATGTTGCTATATAAAATGTGCATGGAATGGTGTTTAGAAGGAAGATGATGAGAAATTAAGTGACTGCATGAATTAGGATGCATATATTAATACAGTAAGGTCCCTTTTGACCAAATTGGGAGTTTTGTGGTTTTTATTGGCTTATCTACATGATATCCTCTATAAGAGCTTAAAAGGACACATCCGGGGTTTGTGTTTTAAATTTATTTTACCCTAGAATTTGAACACATTACAGGAAGAATACAGGAGGCCATCATAAACTCTTCAGGCTGAACAAACTAAGTTTCCATGATGTAAAATAACAAAAATAAGCAACACATTTTGTTAAAATAGGAGATTCAAAACTGGTCCTATCACATCACAGGGCCAAAACACATACTTGCCTGACTATTTGACAAGTAGCAGTCTCTTTTAGAAATAGATGTACTTCTGTGTACAGATACGTACTTATATATGATCTGGCTATTTCAAATGGAATCCCCAGCAATCAGGATGTGAAGTAGAGCATTTGGTTATAGTAATTTCTAACTTAGGCAGTTCTAAGTTTAACTTCTATTTTTGCATCTTATTTGCTAGGTCTATAATATATATATCTAAAATACCTATACTTTTGGAAAGTTACTTTACATCTCTAAGAATCTGTTTCTTCAATGAAATAGTGTGCCATACATATCCTATGAGTTTGATTAGATAATGGGGTATTAATGTAAGCAAAATACTCAGCAAAGTGCTTGATAGATGTTATTAACATTGTTATGATCATTTACCTTTTTCTAAATCATTTTGCATTTGTGTGGACACTCCCCATTAAATCTTAAACATTTATCAGAGTTTGCAAGCTCTGGATTTTCTGTTAGTACTGTCACATCTCATGACCCCTGGGCACCTTCCTCCTCTGAGCAATAAGTGTCTCTTCTGCAAGCCAGATGAGTTTTCATCTAACTTGCCTGCTCATCTTCACCTTCCTCTTCCTGCTTTCTGCAGTGAAACTGATGGATATGTGCTTCTGCTGATCAGCTCAGTTAACACTTGCATAATACCTTGGCAAGAAAATGCTAGTTCACCTGCTGCTTATTTATGTGGAGGTTTTGTCTATTGCATTTTTGTGTGTAAGATAAGGAGCCAAACTCTTAAGACTTAGGAAACAGAGCAACTCCAGCCTACAGATTTGCATTTCTGCATTTAACTATCCTTTCTTACAAACAGCTAGGATCAGGTCTGCATGGATGTGCAGGCACATCATTATTTTGCACATATGCTATAACAGCTGGGGCTGTTCTCACCCAGATGCGCCCTCTGTGAACTTCTTTGTGTCCACTCCTGGCAGAGTCTTCTGTTTATGGAATTTATATTACCATAATTCTCATCACCATTGCTCAGCCTGTCATCTCAGAGGACTGTGACAAACCTAAAGAAGTGAGAAGGAGGAGAAGTAACACTCAGAGGGGATTATAAATGAACTGAACGAAGAACTTAGAGAAATGGCTCAAGCTGCCAGGTGGCACTTGAGTCTTGAGGTGACCTCGTGGATGACAATATTTTGAAAGGAGATGTGAGTCTAGATGTCCTTTTCTCAAACGGAGAAGCATGTAATGCTTAAGAGAAAGAAATCTAGGGTCAGACTTGAGTTTGAATCCAGGTTCAACCACTTCGAACCAATATGCCTTTGACCAAAAGATGTACTCTATTTGATCTTCATTTACTTCCCATATAAAATAGGGAAAATAACAGCTGCTGTATAGTGTTGTTTGGAGGGTTCGATGTGATATAGGAAAGTGCTCAATTTCTGCTATATATTGAGTACTGGATAAACATTGTAATTATGATAATGATGACAATGATAATGATGAAAATGATAAAATAATAACTTTGACTATTAGGAAAAGTGAATCTATTCTATAAACCCTCTGAATTAATGTTCCTAATCCATTGACATGCTTCAGACTCATTTTCAAAAGCCACTGATATTAAACATGATTTATTGAGTTATATGTCCTTCTCCCATATGGATGCCACAAGTTATCCAGAATGCAGCTCTAGGCTCCTGTCCTCCCTTTTTAGACTTATTTTCTACTTCTTCCTATATTACATGCTTGATGCTAAGGTTAAATTAAATAGTCTACAAACAGCTATTGTATATTTTGTTCACGTTAACATTTCTATCACCTAGACCCATTTCTGACCTACATCAGGGAATCACCATTATTGACCAAACTGTCCTTTTCCATTCCAGACTCTTTACCAATACTCAGGGCCTTCAGGAAACGGGAAATACCTCCTTTTCACCCTGTTTCTTTACATTAAAACCTCTACATCTCTGCCTCTTTTACCTGTTGGCTATTAGTTCCAAGTCCTACCGCTATCCACCACCTACTCTTTTCTGAGAAGTTAGGATTAAGGTTCCAAAAATTACATTTTGCAGACTCCCATTTTCAGCCATCTCTGGGTAGATTTTGCCAGTAGGAAATGTGGACAGGAGGTGGAAGTTGGAAGAAGAATTCTTTTCTGACTTCCAGGTTGGGTCTCCCTCTCCATTTGAGGCAGACAACGATGGCTTCAGCCTCCAACTTCCTTGACACTTCTAGCCCTGATGTCACTTTACCTGAGTGGGAGGAATACCACATAGCCCACCCCCATTCTCCCAACACACAGCAGAGCCCCTCTGAGATGTCTAAAAAAACAGCCAGGCCCCCTCAGTGGTCTAGTATGTGTGAAACAATGGCTTTTTTTCCCTAAGAGGTCCAACTACCAACTGCAGGGAGCTTCTCCTTTCAGATTCGTTCATTCTTTCTTTTTTTCTCCCCTGCTGGCCTGAAGAATGGTAGCAACTTCCTAAAGCTGTTGAGCTCTGGGTTACATCAACATCCCCAGAAGCTTCAGTCTTTAATCACCTGAGTAACCAATGGTCAGTATTAAATAGACTTTGTCTAAAACACCAGACTCTGATTAACAGAACATCCTTCAAGTTTCTTCTCAAATGCCACCTCCTTTTCTGATCCCACAATGTATTCTTTTTCTCTTTTATCCTCTCATAGTGCTTATTTTTATATCATTTTTGAATTTTACCTCCTTTGCTATGTGAGGAAGCCCTTTCTCAGTTTTTCTAAAATGTATCCCAAGAATGTCATGAATCCTCAAATTCATAATATTCTACTATCAAATTACTAAAGTTCTGTACTTTCTTTATAATTCTTTCACTAGCACTCATGGTAAGCAGTTTTAGAACAGGGCTGTTTCCTCCTCAAGAAGCAAAGTTTTTCTATTATTTTCTTTCAAGTGTTGTTATGTTGAAATATTCAACAAAATCTGGGTTTACTTGTCAATCAAGTTTTTTTTTTTTTTTTTTTTTTTTTTTTTTAGAATATCAGTGTCCTAGTGCATGGGACTTAAAAATGTCTCAACAAACTTATAGACTCCATTAAAGCTTGTCTTAGTTTGTTAGAGCAGCCTGAACAAAGTATTGCTAATTGAGTGGGTGGCTTAAACAATAGGAATATATTGTCTCACAGGTTTGGAGGCTCAAAATCTGAGATCAAGGCATCAGCAGGGTTGATTCGCTCTGAATGCGGTGAGAGTGATCTTACCCATGCCTCTTCCCTAGTATCTGGTGGTTTATTGACCATTTTTGACATTCCTTGCCATGAAGAAGAAGCATTACCCAGAGTTTTTCCTTCATCTTCACTGTATTAGTCAGTGTTCTCTAAAGGGACACAACTAACAGGATAGATGAATATATGAAGAGGATTTTATTAGAATTGACTCACACAGTCCCAAGGTGAAGTGCCACAAAAGGCTGTCTGCAAGCCGAGGAGCCAGAAAGCCAGTCCGAATCCCAACAACTCAAAAGTTGGGAAGCCGATAGTGCAGTCTTCAGTCTGTGGCCAAAGGCCACAGAGAGCCCCTGGCAAAGCACTGGGGTAAGTCCAAGAGTCCAACAGCTGAAGAACTTAGAGTCTGATGTTTGAACTTAGGAAGCATCCAGCACAGGAGAAAGATGGTGGCTGGAAGACTCAGCAAGTCTGCTCTTTCCATGCCTGCTTTTATGCTGGCAGCTGATTAGATGGTGCCCACCCAGATTGAGGGTGGGTCTGCATCTCCCAGCCCACTGACTCAAATGTGAATCTCCTCTGGCAACACCCTTACAGATACACACAGGAACAATACTGTGCATCCTTCAATTCAATCAAATTGACAATATCAACCATCAGGTTCACACAGCCTTGTCCCTGTGTATATGTCTACGTCCAAATATCTCCTTTTCATAAGGACATCAGTCATATTAGTTTAGGGGCCCACTTTACTCCACTGTGACCTCATCATAACTAGAAATTGCTTTTGCAATGATCTTATTTTCAAATAAGGTGACATTCTGAGGTGGTAGGGATTAGAAACTCAACACATGAATTTGGGGTCCACCAGGATTGTCACTTATTAAGTTCACACAAGTCTACCATATTATAATACGATTTGAATTCTATTTATCCTCCCCCTCAAAACCTAGTTTTGAAAAGAGGGCAATATTGTTGCACACTCATGACTCTCTCCCTCAGGGCAAGTTATCATGGGGAATATTTGTTGAATTAAAAACTACATAGCAGCGCTGACTATGGCCATAAACATATGCTATTTATTATCAAGTCCTGTTCTGGCTCCCCTTCTGCATTGTAAACTGTTTGGGACTAGGAATCATGTGTTTCTGCCCCACTGGTACCTAGAAAAATGTTAAGCTTTGAGATGAGGTATGAGTTATCACTCACGCTACTTGATAGAGAACTGATTCCTCAGGATACTCAATATTGTTGTGACTACAAAGTAACTTCCATCCTCATCCAGTTTTCAGTTTATATTAGACTATTTGGGTGGGGAATGGAAAGGTATTGTTTTTAAAGTTATATTCCCTATCCTGTGGTATTTCAGATGGTTTATGTATTTTAGTTATCTTTGCTTTCCCTAGCTCTAAGCATGATGCTGGCTATATGACATGTTAATTAGGTTGCATTGTACACATCAGAAAATCCAAATAGTGTTAGCTGACACAACTTAGTGTTAAATTTTTATTATGTACACTAAGGTTTTTTTTTTCATTTTGTTTTATTCTACTAAGATTGGTGCTTGTGTCTATTCATGAGCTCTGGCCTTTACAAATTCATCCAAGAAGCAAGAAAGAGGGAGTGGCAGGGAGGACAATGGGCCCCCTTCCGCATAAGTCTAGACCCCTATAAAGAGGTCCTCAGATACATCAGCCAGTGGTTTCCATTCATATCTCATTGGCCACCCCTAGCTTCATGAGAGAAGGAAAAAATATAGGTATGTGTGTATATACACAAATGTACACATATCTATATAATATATAGATCTACACATATATATTCATTAAATTGGGTACTTGCTAATCTTAATAAAATTGTGGTTTTGTTCTTAAAGTAGAAGCAAGCATATATACTGGGCAGGGAATTAACTATCTTTGTCATAGTGATTATAGGAGATAATTAATAAATGCTGGTTGTTCATAATTGAAGTTTATTAATTTGACTTTTTAAAAATATAATAGGAAATAACAGTTTTCGGTATTGATAGTTACCGTGATATAAATGAGGTTGTTGGTGAGCCTGGCAGTTCTTTTCTGATTTACACAAATCTGGCATTACACAATATAGAGGTATTTTGATGTGTTACCTTTTGCAGTTTGGCTTTATGTCCTGTATGTGTGCGAGGCTGCATTTGTGGGTTCCTTGATGTTGCAGTCACAAATGACTGTTCCCCAGCAACTGATATCTGGTTCAATAGGAATCCTTTGACCTCTCATCAGGAGTAAACCTCTCAATCCACCTAAAATGGAAGCTCTAAGTCTTCTTACTCCCAATGTCTCTAAGTATTGTCTCTTCCTTTCTACCTCCACTGCCTTGTATAAGTGTATTAGTCTGTTCTCACATTGATATGAAGAACTACGTGATACTGGGTAATTTATAAAGAAAGAAGGTTTAATTGGCTGACAGTTCCATAAGCTGTACAGGAAGCTTGGCTGGGGAGGCCTCAGGAAACTTACAATCATGGTGGATGGCGAATGGGGAAGCAGACATGTCTTACATGGATGGAGCAGGAGGAAGAGAGTGAAGGGGGAAGTGCTATAAACTTTTAAACAACCAGATCTCCTGAGAACTCACTCACCACACAAGAATAGCAAGGGGGAAGCCCACTCCCATGATCTAATCACTTCCCAATAGGCCCCTCTTCCAACACTGGGAATTACAATTTGACATGAGGTTTGGGTAGGGATACAAATCCAAACCATATCAATAGGTCTATTCACCTGTTGTCTAGAGACTGTGACACTGGTGTCCTGACTGGCCTCTTGCCACCTGTCTCATCCCAGACCAACTCATTCTTCACACTATTGCCAACATTAAATTAAAAATACTTTCGGCTCCACCCTGTCTCTTGATTGTGGAATCAGAGGGATCTCACAATCCAGATCTCAGTGAAATTGACTGTGTTTCTTTACCTGTTCCTGTATGTGACTGTTGCTCCAACAATTCCTGTCTCCCATTAGTTTCCCTACAGTTCTTTGCTTGCTCATGCTTCCCTGCTTATCAGATACTATTGTTTCTACTTAGAGCATCCTTCTTTTTTTGTGCTATCTGGCAGATAAATTCTACTTGGATATCCAGAGCTGCTTGAAACATCACTTCTCTTTAAAGCTTTCTTTGACCAAAGCTTTGATTTGGTCTGGCAGAATCAGTCACCAGTTTTCCCCATGGTCTAATCCCATTTTATATTTCAGCAATCTCTTTAGAGCTCTCTGTACTCCTCATTTTTCTATGAGTTTTTCAAAAATAAGAGCTTTAAATTACTCAACTTTTTATATACTTTCTCCTCTCCTCACCCAACACAGTGCCAGACACAGAGTATTCTGTAAATGATTATTGAATAGCTATAAATCTGTAATGAATGTCATTGCCAATCAGTTGCTTTAGGTGAATGTTGTAGGAGATGGTACTATGTGGATGTAAAACATGAATAGCCATATGACACAAATAGTTGCCATTTCAATGTACCTATATGCCAGGTTTGAGGCTAACTAGTTCACATATTTATGTTTATGAAAGTTTGAAACTACCCTACAGTATTTGCCATGGACTGAATTGTGTCTCAAAATTTGTATGTTGAAGCCTTAACCCCCAATGTGATCATTTTTACTGGTGGGGCTCCTTGGAGGTAATTAGATTTGGGTGAAATCATGAAGGTAGGGCTCCCATGATGAGATTAGCACTTTCGAAAGTAAAAGAAGGGAGACCAGAGATCACTTTTTCTCTACCATGTGAAGATATAATAAGAAGGCGGCCATCTGCAAGCCAGGAAGAGGGCCCTCACGCAGAATGGCATTAGCCAGCCCCTTGATCTTAGACTACTCAGCCTCTGAAACTGTGAGAAACCAATGTCTGCTGTTTGATCCAACAGGTCTATGGTGTTTTGTTATGGTAGCCCAAGCTGATTAACACAGGATTTTTATCTCCATTGTATGCAACTTGCCTTGGGTCACTCTGCTAGTAAGGGAAAGCTATGGTTTGCATATTAGCCCCCAACCCAAACCTCATGAACAATGAGATCACATGGACACAGGAAGGGGAATATCACACTCTGGGGACTGTGGTGGGGTGGGGGGAGGAGGGAGGGATAGCATTGGGAGATATACCTAATGCTAGATGACGAGTTAGTGGGTGCAGCGCACCAGCATGGCACATGTATACATATGTAACTAACCTGCACAATGTGCACATGTACCCTAAAACTTAAAGTATAATAAAAAAAAAAAAAAGAAATTTGATCCTCACTGTTAGAAGTGTGGCCTACTTGGGGGAGATGTTTGACTCAAGGGGGTTAGATCCCTCCTGAAAAGCTTGGTGTTGTCATTGTGGTAATGAGGGAGTTCTCCCTCTACTAGTTCCCTTAAGAGCTGTTTGTTAAAACAGAACCTGGCATCTCCACTCTCTCTCTTGCTTCCTCTCTCACTGCGTCACCTCTGCACACACTAGCTCCTTTTTCCCTTCCACCATGAGTGGAAGCATCCTGAAGCCCTCACCATAAGCAGATGCTGGTGCTGTGCTTCTTGTACAGCCTGTGGGAGGGTGAGCCAAATAAACTTTTCTTTATACATTACCCAGCCTCAGGTATCTCTTCATAGTAACACTAAACAGACTAAGACACGGAATTACAAATTTTCTCCACATTTATCTGAATTATAGCTATGCTCTTAGAAACACACTCTGGTGGCTTGCTTTTAAAATCATGGGCATATGTGAGAATGAGCAGAAGACTGAATGTAAAGAGCAAATAGAAGGTCCCCTACTTATGATCCTGGGTCATGTACAAAGGAAGTCACATGTTAGTCCTCCTCCAATGTGTGAGTTCTTTTCCACCTAGGTTAAATATTTAGTCCATTGAGGAGTGGGTGTTGGAGGGCTGGATAGGTGCACATGAGAGCTCATTTCTGAATCCTAATTCATCATTAAGTCCATGGAAGAAGGACAACTCTGTTCAACTTCCTACTTCCCATTTGAGACCAAGCACCTCATCTTTGCACTCAACGTGTAGTTGAAAGAATGACATCAATGGAAAAATGTTTTAAGTTACAGAAATAAAAAGAACCACAATCTATTTTACAAGAGAATAATAGAGCAGGATGTAGGGGAGATCCGTGGTTTTGGAGTCAAGTAATTTTTGTTGTAATTTCAATTTTCTAATCTATCAATGGATATAATAGCAATAATACTCGTATCACAACACTGAGATAGTAGATAAAAACAATGTCTTAGATATATTAATTGCTTAGTAAAAAGGTATATGATTATTCAAGATCTTCTAACCCTTTTAAACAATTTACGTGATTCTTTTAGTTAACTGAAGAAGTGAAATGCATTATATCATGGACTCAAAACAGGCAATAGATAACCCTAAACCTTCAAATCCATGACCTCCTCCCCTACTTAAAACATGTTTTCTCATCTGAGATCCAGGTCCTAGTATTTCCCAAGACCCAGTTCAAATAGCGTCACTTCTACTTTCCCTCCTAGTCCTCTCTCTCAGTCAAAATTATCTTTCCCTGTCTCTGAATTCTCTTAGCATTTGAACTAAACCTTTCTTATAGGACTTAACATATTTTATGTATCTCTCCTACTGTCATATTTGAGTACTTTTTCTAAGTTATCTATATATTGAGTAGTAGCTCATTAAATATTAGATTAGTAAGTGATGAACAGAGCACCCATTCATTAATTTAGCATTTTGGAATTTTCATTGCCTATCGTATCTGTTATCCCATTTGGTTTTCATATAAATTGTGGAAAGATATGTAATGCAAGTAATGCAATTCCCAATTTGAATATAGTAACACACAGAAAGATTAAGCAATGTTAAGCAATGTGTCAATATTCACACAGCAAAGGAGTTAACAGACTTTATATAAAAATTTGACTTTTCTGATTCTTCTTCCAATGCCTGTTCCATCATCATGTTTTTGGAGAAATGCTTCAAACACACAGAAAGTTTAAAACATTAAGTTGAAGGAAACCATTTGTGTTTGAATCACTTTTTAACATATCCATTCCTTCTGCCAATATATACAAATGTGCTTGTGGGAAATACCTATCTTTAAAAAAAATCTAGTAGTTATTAGCATTGCAAAATTATGGCCCTATGGAAACTGATCCTTTAGTTATAACATCTCTATTATTTGAATCAAACATATTTAAAACATCAGACCAACCAACAGAGAAGTAATGTTTTTAAAATCCTTTAAAACCTAACTGACATTAATGAGAAATTACAATTTTAAATGCATTACCCTTGTAAGATAAATCAAAGGTAACAGTAATTAAGATAATTGCAAAAGATATTTTGGGTTCTGTGTATTTGCGCGAGTGTTGAGAGGTGGAATATAAATGTGAAAGTATTTTTGTTCACTTTGGTATCTTAAGCTTGAAATAATTTTTAGGTCACAACACTTTTTCATATTTAGTTTAAAATCTGGAATTTGATAACTCAATTTTAAATCCCTGTATGTGGACAAATTTTCCAATTTTATAACATAAAATACTTATTAAAGAGAGGTTTGCTTTTGTTGTTGGCCTTCTAGAAAATATGCACTTTACTACAGTTTTTTAAAAAAGTCTTTGTTTTGGTTAAGAAATTTTTCTCATTTCTATTTAATATGCAATAAACGTGTTCTTTATTTGGTTCTGATAATAAAAGTCATCAAGTTACCACGAAATTCCCAAATATTCCATGTTATTTTGTTGGAGGCATTTAAGCATGAATGTTTACTCGGCATAAACAATTAGCATAGTTAAAAGTGATTCCCACAAGCTATCCAAAAAGAGGTGAAGGGACCATTTAGATGTAATGTGCTCATATGTGCATTCTTGGTAATGGCTCTTTAATATCAGCGGTCAATGGCACATCCACCTCGGTAAATTAAATGTTGATGATAGTCACTTAAACTCTAAGCATTCATTCTGACTCCTTTAGAATTGCTTATATGTTTTAATAAGTATTTTGGCAGTCTTATGTATCCCAGGGTTCAGCAATTTTTTTTTTTTAAATTAAACCTTTGGTTTATTTGTTTTGCATTCAAAAATGACTCTTTCATAGTTGTTTTCATGGTGAGTGAGCTAGTTACTAGAATGTCTAAAAAGGGCAGAAGAAGGCAAATGGAGAGACAGAAAGGAAGAGAAAGATTTTGCTACTTGTAGATCCACAGTAGATGACCAGAGGATTTTTCTCAAAATTGGATAGTTTCAGGAAAAGTCCCAGAATTCTACACCCTGACCAAGCTATAATCACATCCTAATTGTCTGTCCTTATTGCCACAGTGCTCTCATTAACCAGATCTGGGTCATACGTTTACCTTTTGAGCCAGGGCACAGGGTCCTTCTCATAAATGAACAATGTGGAAGGCAATGTGATTTTCCAAAAAGCAAGGATAGGTTCTGTTATCCAAAAAATAAGTGATTTATGAACGATTAAAGGATGTAATGTATGTGGAACTCTTACTGCCATCCCTAGCAACTAGTAAATCCTCAATTACCATGCATCTATCATTCTTAGTAATGATGGTAAGTAATTTAATTGCCTTAACAGCTTTTTTTTAACTTTTTTGTCTGATTTTTTAGTGGAAGACAGTATGCATAAAACCAGTCCACTCCCCAAAATGAGGAAAACCAATAGAACTGTTGCTGTCCACCATCATTTAAATGGCCACAAGTAAAAAGACAAGTCCTATGAGTTGTTTCTGAAATTATTGTTGAGGGAAATAATTAAAAATTTCTGAGTTACCATTTAATCTTTGGCCTTAAGTGATCAAACAGAGTTGTCTGTCTCAATGCTATCTAAGGAAATTGTAGTTCCATCCCTTCTATTTTTAGTCTTTAATCGGTTCTCCCTTAAACTCCCTCTTTCTTTTCTTTCTATCAGGGAAAGATATTGAAACAGAAACAAACTTTTTAATAGATTTTATTGTTCACATTAGAAAATGCGTGGCAAAAAGATACTTCATTCTTCTTTATATTCCCACTAATACCCCCAAAAGTTCCTGAGGACATTGAAGCTCCCCTAATGGGAAAGGTTATTTCTTAATAATCTGTATTTCTTCAGCTTGCTCCAGTACATGTAACTAATATTAAAGTGTGCAATCCAGACTCCAGCTGTGGCAAAGCAGAACACTCCATGTAATGAGCTCTATTATTTTTCCCCATGCAATTTAATAGCCCAATAACTTTAATACCAAAAAATGTTTCTGAGACAAGTCAAAATGTGGTTCTAATTGTATTGTTTTATTTTGGCAGCACTGATTTCTTTCCTTTTAATTCTGCAGTATAATCTACTTTCTATCAACAAATACAAGGCCTCATTTTTCATTTGTGGAGGCACCAATCTAAACATCCTAAAACAGCACACAGTATTGTACTTGTGGGCTGGTTACAGAAATTAAAGTTTGCTATCTTATTTGAATAATCATGAAATATGCCCAACTTTATTAACCTCTCCAAAGGATGGGAATCAAGTCAATCAGCAAAATAAATAAACCCCAAATGGTTGCATTGCTGATGCATTAAATGATATAATGTGAGGTGGTACTTTATCATTTTTATATCTTAATATTACAACAGTGTTCCATGAGTAAGAGCTATATTTGCTGAGTTTTCCAGGTAAAATAAAACCTTTGCTCAAGTCACAAAAAAAGTTGCTTAACATAAATAAAATCTTGCTGCTGAAATAACTAAGGCTATTTTGTGGTAAGTGCTAAGATTATTTGGCTTAGATAATTTCAAGTCTGTAGTTTTTGTAAAATGAGCTGTATTTGTGAATATTTAATTTTCTGAACTTTGATCTATAATAGGCACTTACATGTTTATGGATACACTTTAAATTTTAATAAGGCTCAATTGCAAAAACAGCTATGGTCCATTTGCTGCAAAGGCCTTTAATCAGAGTTATGGTAAATATGTAGATCCAATAACCTGAAAATCAGATGCAGAGTTCGTTTTACAATTGGAATGGCCCTATGGGACATGATCTTAAAGTTAGGAACATTTTGCATCAGGATACAAGTGAAACAAAGTTCAATTCAGGCGCTTGTAAAGTATCATTTGAAGCCCATTTGCGTTTACACTATTTGCTTATTTTTAGAATATATATGAATTAGTTCTCCAGGGGGAGAAAAACAAATGGCTATATACAGAAAGAGAATGAAATATTATCAAAGATGCATCATCTGATTACAAAGGGGAAAATCAAAGTAAAATGAAATAGATCAAGTAAGGGCATAAATCAAGCAAGAGGAAATAATTCCATGAGAAATGAATAAATTAAAAGTTATCCACAGTGTAATTAAACTGCTGAACTAATTTCTTTCTGCAAACTTAGATATTATTCGTGTGAAAGAATGGGAGAAAGAATAGAAGTAGTAAGAGATACAGATGATAAGCCCTGAGTTTTAGTTCCATTTCTGCCCCTAAAATATCATGGAACCATCGACTAATAATACATTTTTTCAAATTCTTGGTTTTCTCATTAGTAAAATATGGTTGATACCTTCTCTGCATACTCTAGAAGGTCTGTATGGTTGACATTAATCATTTCTTCCTTCAAGACCCCATAAGTTACCACCTTTTCTCTGAAGTGGCTTTCCTGGCAGAGTCATGGTGTCTTCTGTTCTTCCATTAGCAACCTGTTGAGCCCTCTGTTATAGCACAAAATTCACCATGTGTGTCCTTCTGTATACTCCGAACTCCTTAAGGGACAGATGCCATCAATTAGTCCTTGAATGGGTCTGGGTATGAATACATACATGGTGAATGCATATATGGTGAATGCTTATACTTTCATTTGCCAGTGCCTACCACAGAGCTTGACAAATGGGGGGTCTACAATATATCATCGAATGAATAAAAGCACTTTGAAACTGTTTCCACTTTGTGACTCAGTGTCCTCATTCAAATTGTAAGACTTGGATTAAATGAACCTCAAGTTCCACTCTAGCCTGACAGAGAGGTGATAATTATTATTATAATTATTTCCCCAATTTATTTGCTGATGATTATGTGGTACTTACTGGTCTAGGGCCTGGTATTCATTCCATTTGGTCATAAATAGACTTATTCAGGTGGCTGTTAATATCCCACTTTTACAGTTGAAAAAACTGAGGCTTAGAAAACTTGATTGTCTTTTTCAAAACAATGGCTGTTTATATGTAAATTAAGGTTCTTCTGATTCCAAAGCCTATGTTCTTATTCGCTAGGTTACAAGGCACAAAGATCCTTATGCATTACAGGTTCAATTTAATTTTTTTGACTTGAAATACACTTCACAGCATGATGAAGCTCTGGTAAGTTACACTATCAGAAAATAAATTTCCAACCAGTAGAAGAACTGCTAATACCATTCAAAAGCTACTTGCCTCTTTTTGATCAATAAAGTCTTAACATTACAACATCCAGCAAGCAAAATCTACATCTTTGCTTCACATTTCAATTAGTCTGTTGTAATGGCATGGCTTTAAACAGGCAAGAAATAGCTATTTTTCTTTAATCATCACTTTGATCATTGTAACTAGATGCTCCTGATAGCCTTAGCCTTTGGACATGGATTTTTTTTCTTGTTAGTGTCACCTAATATGACAGAACTCTCTAATGAGACTAGCAATGTATAATTTCTATTTCTTTTGGCAAATTTAAATCCTGAAAAAGCACAGACTGAATCTCATTTATTTTGTTTTATTTATATATTTATTTATTTATTTATTTTTGAGACAGAATCTCACTCTGCCGCCCAGGCTGAAGTGCAGTGGCGTGAGCTCAGCTCACTGTAACCTCTGCCTCCCAGGTTCAAGCAATTATCCTGCGTAAGCCTCCTGAGTAGCTGGGATTATAGGCATACGCCACCACACCTGGCTGATTTTTGTATTTTTAGTAGAGACAGGGTTTCACCATGTTGGCCAGGCTGGTCTCGAACTCCTGGCCTCAAGTGATCCACCTGCCTTGGCCTCCCAAAGTGCTGGGATTACAGGCATGAGCCACTGCACCAGGTCCTAAATCCCATTTAAGGTAACAGGCATAATACTTGCAAATGTCCTAAATTCATACCAAACCTGATTTGTAGCACAGCCCTTGGATGCAGTGTGCTCTCTGGTTTATGGGAAGTTTCTGGCTACCAACACTGCTGGCCACAGCACACCTCTCAGCTAACTTTTAAAAATCAAAAAGCACCATAACCACTTTTGCTCACAGTAAACTGTATTCAGACTCTCAGCCAGAAACCTCAGCATTAACCTCAATTTCCCTTCCCATCACCCTTCATTCGTATATCCCATGTACATTTCTTCATCTCTGGGGACAGGTCTACCTGACTACCTGTGGTAGAAGAATCCCCACATCTTCCTTCGTAAGTTGTTTTTCTATAGCTACAAAGCCCAGGAAGGAAATGGAAATCCCAGTGCCAGTGGCCTATGTGTATCAATTTAAATCATTTGGGAAACATTTGACTTTGGGTCTAAAATTGGAAAATTGAAGCAAATGCCTAGGATATTCTGCTGTCTCCAAAGGGCACCTTCATGGAAGGACCAGGTGGTACCATGGGCCAGAGAGTAGATGAATGGGACCCAAGTGGTGTATTTGAATTCACTTGGGACCAGTTTCCTACTCTCTATTCCATAACCCCATGACGCATTGCTCTCTCCAGCTTTCTAATTTGAAGATACAAAACTGATTATCAGGGACTTTAGAAAAGGACAATGTTTTCATAAAATCACCACTAAAATATTACAGAAGTCATGAGGTTCATCCATATACAGGACCAATGTTTTTTACATAGCCATGTCAAAGACTAAGTAGATATGGTGGCAATTTTCAGTTTTCTATTTTTTTCCAATATTGTATTTTACTTTTCTAATCTTTCTGGCCATTTTAATAATGACTGTGAAATAATGTGATTCTGGTAATATCCACGGTGGAAAATAGTCAAAGTAACTACATTATTTTTGTCACAGTGTAGTCTATTAGCGATGAATATTAACTCTAGGAAAGTTCATCTCCATAGAGCACTAAACTTTGTGTTGCAAAGCACTCAATATTTATTTAGGAGAAAACAGATAAAACAGTCACATGATGAAACACATTTAGTAAGTGCTCCACACGGTACCCACTACTGGAAATTATGCAATGCATATATTTATATTAAAGGTGGTAGTGATAAGTCCTACAGTAAAGTAATATGTTTAGTTTAACTCAGCATTTTCTTTAACAACATTTTTATATAGCTTTAAGTAACGTCTACTGATGCATTTTTGTTTTCTGTTTTTTTTTTTTTTTTTTTTTTTTTTTTTTTTTGAGATGGAGTCTTGCTTTGTTGATCAGGCTGGAGTGCAGTGGTGTAATCTCAGCTCACTACAGCCTCTATCTCCCCGGTTCAAGTGATTTTCCTGCCTCAGCCTCCTGAGTAGCTGGGATTACAGGCACCTGCCACTATGCTTGGCTAATTTTAGAATTTTTAGTAAAGATGGGGTTTCACCATGTTGGCCAGGCGGGTCTGGAACTCCTGACCTCAGGTGATCTGCCCGCCTCAGCTTCCCAAAGTGCTGGGATGTCAGGCGTGAGCCACAATGCCTGGCCTCTGATGTATTTTTGAAGTAGTATTCCATAGAAGATTCTTAGCAATAAATTGTCCTATAGAGTTATTTCAAGGTAACTAGAAGTTTGAGGAAGCAATAATGGCCAATCACTTCTGCAATCATCTGGTTAAAAGACAAAGTCCCATGCCATCCTTGAGAAGGCTAATCACTCTCATAAATTTGGTTTGCAATTCCTTTGTAAACCAAGAAGACAGAAGCATTGACTTTTTTGTTCATCTCTGAAAAGTAATCAACTGTGGGAATGGGGCAAGTCATTTAACTCCTCTAGAATGGATTGTCCTCTTCTTTAAATTGGATGTAGTGTTAACTGAATCATGTACCTAATATATTTGTTGATAAAACACATCATACAATGGCAGAACCATATTTAAAAATGGTCACCAATTATCATGATTATTATAATTAT